>NC_133971.1:90692703-90978948 GCF_031877795.1 Strix aluco | reverse complement strand
TCCTGTGCTAATTCTCAGACATACCAGGAAATTCTTCAGGGTAATGATGATGCCAGGCAACATAAGCCAAAACTCTGCCAGGGACTGTACTAAGATTATTATTTTTTTTTTTTTAATAACATAGATGAATAGTCCCAGATATTGTTTAACATACTAGTACAGACCTGTTGAGTCAGTTTTGTCACATCCCACAGCAGATAAGAGTGCTCTCCCTGGTAATGCCGGTACAATTTTCAAGACTGATTAACAGATACAGCTGTTATCAGAAGTTCATAACATATTCCCTTGGTGCCTCTGATACATAAAAACAAAATGATAATACCTCCCTTTCTCAGATTGTGCACTCATTGGCCAGAGACTTGAGAGTCTGTAAGCAGGAAATTCTTGGTCCTGCTATAGGCTTTTAGATTATATTTATTTGTGTCGTGTAAATATTTTCCCTTCCCATAAAATCTTCAGAGTTACAGAAGTCTCCCCACAAAAAATGGCCATGATGTAAAAATTATTGATTTCAAATGTTCAGTTGTATAAAAAGTTGAAAATCCAGAGAATATTGCCGTTGCTTAAGCTAAACTTTAATAATTTGACATTATTCATTTTGTTTCTACTTTTTAATTTATTTACTTCTTTATTTCTGAACTTTGAACCTTGAATATTTTTGAAAGTACTAAATGGGATATTTGAGCATCTTCAGAATACTCTTTTTTCAAAAGAGAATGGAAAGGGTATTTAGAATTAAATGCAACACATCTTCCTTAGATCAATAGATAGTAACAAACCTACAGAGAATGCAAATATTTGGCTGCATTGAGCCATTTGTGAAATCTTTTCACACACTGCGTTGAATATTCATGTCAGTTAAAATTCCTCTTGGTTTAACTTTTTGGAAAAAGAAGAGCTTGTTACTATGAAAACTTGTATTTAATTTATGTAAATAGTTTTTTATTTTCCTTTATCCTTCCTCAATGTGTTCAATGTCATTCTTGTTAGTGTGGTAAGTGGACATTGGTCATCCATTCTCTAAGACAGTGAGATCTTTTTGCTTAAACCTTCCTCCATCTGCTCTAATACCAGTTACTTCAGAAGTCTGGATTGAAGTCTCATCCTCTGCTTCATTGTTCCATTTTCCTATCATCCATAGCACTATCTTTCAGTAGCATGGTCCAAGTTTTTGTGCTTCTGATATTTTATGAAATTAAAATATTGCATAAGAGATATAATAATTCTTCTATGTTTACAGGCAGCCTAAAAAAATCAGGAAATTGCAAGTGAGTTTCAATGTGAATAGTCGGGGAAAAAAACTCAAGAAAGATCTTTGCATTACATGAGCCATTCAATTATGTTGTTCATTGACTTTAAATGGATTACTGCCATGATGTGGTAAATAGAAACTCCATAAAGTATTTATATTTTATTTAAATGTCAGTTACTTAATTTACTTTCTCATTATACATTAAAGTAATGATCATCTTGTTTATTAGCATTAAATATTTCATGGACTTCACAACACTGTATAACTTACAATAAATGAATAAAGGTCATTACATTGCCCATTGTGTAAGAATGTATCATCAGCAGTACACATGAAAAGAAAGCAGCAGAAAAATAATCATGAAAAAAAGAGGCCTGCTTGGCATAATCTCTTCAGGAATCACTGTGCTATATCTCAGTTGTCCAATAAAAAAAAAAAAAGTGCTAAAATAAAATAAGAATTGCACCATAATTATTATGACCTATATTTACAGAATTTACATCTGGAAATATCCTAAAGCAATTTACAAATGGGTTTTTAACCTATATGCAGAATAAAGAAACCTTTACAATCACTAGCAAAATACAGATAACTGATGAAATGTGATTGCAATTTAAGCAGGAGAGACCAATATTATGCAGCAGTTTAACAAAACACATTGATCTATAATGTAATATCACAAAGAAATAAAATTTGAAATTTAAAAATACTGATCAGATTTAAACTAAGATTGAAAAGAAACAATGAGTAAAGAGACCAGATATATCTAATCACAGGAACAAATAACAATCCCAAGTCAAAATTTGCTTAGATTTTCATGAAATTCTTACTTTCAGAAAAAATTATTTACACAAGGTATTTTCAAAATAGTATTGAATTGTCAAGACCCACATATTTGAATCAGTTCTTTCAACTAGTTCATGCTGGAATTCTTTTTTTTTTTTTTTTTTTTTTTTTAAAAAATGGTCCAACCAAAAAAATCCCCAAACCTTTAAAAAATGGTGTTAATTCTCTTCTTGAAGACTAATCAAACCAAAATCCTTCCCCACATTCAAACACCAGAGGTGATCCTGTTGTAGGGACTCCCCTCATGTCAAAATCAGCTTTTGAATACTCTTGTGAAGCACTTGTTGAAGTGACAATGGTCACTAGCATTGCTGTAACAGAGTACCTTTTGAGAGTTAAAGAAGTCTTAGTGACTTTAATAGATATTTATATATAACAAATTAAGAAAAGATATTGAGGTATATACACTGATTTCCTAGAATGCCTTGCTTTGCCTGAGTACACTTGAGAACTTGCCTACACATTGTGAGCATTTAAACTGAAAGAGATCTCATAGGTCATTGAATCTAATTTTTTATTGCTGCATAATATCTCAGTTTATCCTTTTTTTTAAAAATTCATTACACAGCTGTTTTAAAATATTTTATGTGTGATTAATTTTGTTTTTTTGATGCAACATTTCAGTCACTCATACAGGGAAGCTACTATCATGGAGAAACAAGGATGAATAAAGTCTGAAATGCTTTCAATGTGAAAATTTGGGATGACACTTAAATATGAAATGTTGTTTATTACAATTATTTACAATGATTTATTGCTTATTACCCTTACAGTGTACTTTCAATTACAAGAGTGAAAACAAATAAGAAGCTCTATATCTGATGATGAGTCTGTTGACCTCTTAGAAAGGAGAAGAAGGGCATGAGTTAAAGAGTAACAGTTCCATGGTATTCACCCTAGAGAGAAAGGAACATATGTCAAATTCTTTTTCACAAGATATGAGCTGAACTCCCTAAAACAGCACAGTATCTCTCGGAGCTCCCTCCCCATAGCTGTTCACTTTATCTAGTCTTTTACGATGATGAGTGATAATCACTTTGCTTTCTTCACTCAATTCCACATAACACCCACCCACTTCCTATTCTCCATCCCCCTGTTAGGAAAGAACTCCAAAACTGTAATAACCATCAAACTGGGAATTAACAATATCCTCAAATCCATTGTGTTATGTCAAAAAGTACAGGGATATCAGAAGAATTCCCTAGTAGAGCAGTAGCAAAAGAGGAGCAATTTTAATGAATATCCCAAATGCAAGAGAAATTGGCTCCCAAGTTGCTGAACAGTTTTATTTCTTCAACATTGTATGGGTGGACCATATCAGTAAGCAATTAACAAAGGACCTTGCTAGCATGTCCCTAAATATCCATTTAGCTGAGTCACTGAGACCTCAGAAGTAAGAAAGTTGTGATCCCACCCTGTTTCTGCTTTGTGTATCTGTAGGATGTGTGGTAGAAAATCAACAAAACAAAGTTGTAGGATGAGAGAATCCCAGGCAGAGCCATATATACTGTGTTTGTAGCCAGCTGTGCATCGACTTAACTCTGGATAGGGTCTTAAGACTGATTGTATCCAAGGCAAGCTATGTGTGGCATAACTAGCTGAAATAGAAAAGAAATGACCTCTAACATCTAACATTCTGTGGAAAAAGTTTTCTCCCTGGAATATATCATATGTGTAGTTGATGTATTTGCTAATGTAGGTAGGAAATTGTGTAGGCCTGCGTGGGTTACTTAGTGTGGATTATGGTGTGCAGAGTGCAACTTCATTTGTACTCCAGGTCTTTTTCAGAACCATTTAACTGATAAGATTTTCAGTTGTGGTCACTCTTAACACAAATCTGCTGAATAACAAGCCAAAAAGGCAAATATATCTGCAACAGGCCTTTTGCGTTCTCCCCAGCCCAGCATATTTCTACAGATTACATATTTTCTTAGTTTTTAAAATAGTTTCACAAAAAAAAAAAAAATCTTATTTGTTTCTATTTTGAGAGCAGAGTGCAAAACCACAAGTTGAGAACTCAGGGTTTGATTCCAAGCATTGTCTTGGCCCCCTGCAATGATGTGGCGATGTTTAACTGGCATTCTTCTGGACAAAACCTACCATGTAAACACCTGATGAGATTTAGACATCTTCTGTAATAGAGGAGATGAATCATACTTTAGATTATAAGGGGAGTCTGGATGACTATCCCAGGGTTCGATACCTGCGCTTCAGTCACAGGAGCTGGCCATCTGTGAATTTACTTGATTTCACATACATATTTCATTTCACACACTGCGGTCTCTGTGCTGCTGCACAGCCAGGAAAGCACAGCCAGCTCATTTCTGATTATTTGGAACATGAGTTTCATGGGCCACTTGAGCTGTATTTGCTGCTCAGAATTTGTCCCTTGTCTGTAAAACAGGGACAATCTCATCTCTTTAAACAGCAATTCTTTTCCCATGTCCCAAGGTCACTAGATACTGTTTTAATTATCAACTACAGATTAAGCAACATAAATAAATTAAATACAAATAGTGTAATAGATATTTTTAATTCCAAATGTTACACAACTCTCCTGTCAGCTAAAGTAGATTTTTTTTTTTTTTTATTGTAGGAACTGCTGACTTTATCCATATTTTTGGTATCTTCACTCCCATAAAGTAAACTAATGGATTTTACCAGATCTTATCTCCTGCTAACTCTGTTTCTTATGCAACTTAGGACAGATCTTTACCCTAGAGAAGCCTCACAGGTACTTTAAGTTATGTTTCTTTGAAACTCAGTGGCAAGTGAATTTTGTTTAGCTGGAGACTAGCAGCTAGAAAATGGTGATAATTTCACACAAGAAAACTTTTCAGCTCAGTGTTTAGATATCATTGGACATTTCTAGCTGTCACTGATGGCTTTTCCACTGATGTGTTTAATGCACTGGAATATCAGTCCCTCACAAAACAATTAAGGTTAACAAACAGGATCAGAAACACATGTTCTTTGGACGCCAAATATTCATGGTTGTGTGCTTTATCTCCATTTCCAAATTTAAGGTAGGGAGAAATGCTGAAAAAAATAATGGTGACAGCAATGACAAGAAAGGCTATTAAAGAAAAAGAGATTTTATTTGGTTTAGTTATAACTGGAACAATGACAGGTTATAAATAGAATGCTGTTATACTTTGACACTGGTAACAAGGTAAACAAATCACATCAGTTTCCCTCTAATTCTAGCTGAGTTGAATGGCTAACTACAAGAGTTCATAAAATAAACATATCTGTTAAAAATAGAGAGCAGCTCGCTATTCACTGTCATCAGCAAGGCAGACACCTGGCTTTCCCTCTCAGCCAGCACATTCCTGCCAGAAGTTATGAATGACTACAACTACCTACTGTAAAACAGCCTGGGACAAATTAACTCTTAATTAGTTTTCATTTACAGTCTAATATGAGACAAAAAGAAAAACAACTTTTACCTGACTAGCTAGCATGTTTCTTCTTTTCAAGTTTGCTATTAGTCTGAAACCAACACTGCTACTCTAAAAGCAGATATTTTCTGTCTTTGTAGTTTGCTTTTGATGTAGTAATTTCCTTCCTTCTCACAGATTATACAGGCATGACCACAATAGACAGCATTCCCTTTGGAAAATGACCTATTTCAGTTAGTTCTGTCTTTCTTTGCATTTTGAAAGATTCAAAGCTGCTGAGTATGACTTTAGGAAACAGGAGATGCATTCAACCTGCCAAGTGTAAGCAAGTTCTTTCTGGTTGTTGGTCTGGCCTTTATCGGGAGCTTGCAATGCTGAATGTGTGCAGCACACTCATGTTTGCACACCACTGTGGAATACTGTCTCTTTTAAATTTTCACAGGACTTGAGAGCTGGGACTGCTCTGCCTGTCATTAGCATAGCCAGTTCACCCCACTGCCAGATCGAATCCTCTTGATGCTGGCCAGGGGTCTCTTCATTGTCATCTGAAACCTCTTCTTCTCGCATTTCACAGGGTATGTTTCAGAGTCTGATTTGCAGTGCAAAGGAGAAATCTGGCTGTTGCAGACTGCCTCCCAAGAAACAGCCCGCCTGGTCTTAAAAGGAGTGGCTGAAGGTTTTATGCACTCCGCTGTCTGTTGAAGTTCACTGAAAGGTTTGGATGAGCTTCTTACAAAAGACGTGGTCTTCTTCCTTTGGGACAAGACGATTTTAAGCTCTTCAGAGTCATGCTGAAAAAAGAGAGACTCTTTTCTCCTGGTATTAGGACTCTCACCCAGTGTGACAAACCCGTAGGGAGTAGTGATTTTGGAGAGGTGAGGTAAAGAGAGGGCAGCTCTTGTTGCTGGGTCAGAGTGATGTGCAGCTCTCTCCAGGTCTCCAGGTAAAATCATTCGGTCTGTAAAGGACAGGGTTCCTCTTCTGTCCAGACTTTCTCCTTTGCACAATGCATCTTTCCTGATGTAGGATTCAGATTTGCTTCTCATTGTTCTGCGCTTATAAGCAACTTCATCAGAAAACCCTCTCTCAGGAGAAGTTTCTACGGTGCCTTCCTCTGGCTCCTCTTGGAAGGAAATATGCTCTATGTCCAGAGGAGGGATGAAAAATTTGGGGATGCGATCAGGAGTCATGACAATGTTGAAAATGTCCTTGTTTTTCTGAGCAACTTTATCTTCAGGAGGTGGCTTGCTGATTTTGGAACTTGCCCAAGTTAACAATCTTTCTATAGCACTTTTTATGGAGAACTGCGATGTACTACCAGGCACCATTATTTCAGTCAGGAGTCTTTTCCTAAAAAACACAATGCTGTCTGCTGATTGAATCCTCACAGCACTGATTGCAGATGGGGGACTCATTCCTGCTTATAAAACAAAGCAAATGACGTCATCTGATAGCTAGATGTCATTGGCATGGTAACCAAAGATAAGAAGGCTTTTACACTCCTACTTATATACTTACAGTCTGATTCATGCTGCACCATTACCTTAAATAAGCTTAAACATTTGATCTAATTATTTTTAAATGCCAGGTTTGGTGCTAGTGTCTTAGCTATTTTCAGAAAAATAATGGTTACAAACATACCTATAACTTTCAGACTATTTGGATTGTGTTATCTGTACTATTACACAAAATATTAAGCTTTTCTCTTTTTTTTTTTTTTTTAAAGGACTGTGTCACTAAATAAATGATGTACAAGTACATGTAAAAAGCACAACAGTTCACTTATGATTCCTTAGTTTAGCTTTCTGCAAATCATATTATTTGGTGTATTTCATGTAGAAGATTGTGAAAGGGTAAGAAATAAGTGAACGAACACTTGTTGGACTAGCATATAGAAATGCATCCCAAGGGATCTCAAATTACCCTTCACCGATGCTATATGTACATAGCACATAATGAGGAGAAAATGATTAGCCCTTTAGAGGTTACTCAGATTAGATGTCTGTGCTTAAAGGGGTGGGCATCTGCTCAGGTACATATGGTAGCTTGCAATTGCTGTATGAGTTTCTGCTGATACTTGAGTTACTTCTTAGGCTTCTGGTGAGAGCCTCCTCCCAACGCACTGGCCTGCTGTCACTGATGTAATTTGCAGCCACCTCTGAAAACAGCAGGGCAGACCGGCATATGCGTGGTTGCTCATCACTATCAGACCATATAGTTCTTTGTCCAACTACACTGTAATGTTTTCTTGCAGGATACTTAGCTCCTTTCCTACTTTGGTACAAGGGCTGGTAATTTGCCCTTGCTCTATCTTACCTTATATGTATGATTCTTAGGAAAAATATGGAGTATATAAAGAAATGTATGAGAACATAATCTCTTGGCTTTTGTCTCCACAGGATGGCCTGTTTGGGGTTTTCTTTTCGCTTATCTTAGTTTTGGTGACATTGAGGCCACCTGTGCTACTGGGCACTTTGAGAGTGCAAAGTAAGTTTCCCTGTGTTACAATGTAAAACTCACGAAATCTGTTTTTGCATTTAATTTTGTTTTATTTTCACACACTCCTGTTTTACTCTGCTGATGTTCCCACCAGTCATATTTCCCTTTTCCTGTGTTTTGAGGCTAGAAGTTCAGTCCTGATAATTCAACCACATATGTAAGCTATTGAGGAAGGTGTGACTTCCAGGTATTCAGTTCTCTATGCATTTCTCTCTGGTTTTGAATACAGATTTGGTGTGTTGTTGTGTCCAGATAGATGTCAGCATTTCAGTACAGTATTTATCATTCTTGGTGAAGATAGAAAACAGTGGAAATCTTTTGTTCACATTTTGGGCAGATATGGGCTCTATTCATCTCAGTACTTTAATCTTTTCAAGGAAGAATTTCTTGTCTAAGGATGACCAATCTCTGCATGCACAAGCTGTCCTATAGGCACAAAATAATTGCAGATTTGGTAGGAAAAAAAAAAAAGGTATTGGTTTAGACTTGTGTTGTGGTTTGAACTGAGAGGACAACTGAGCACCACACAGCTGCTCACTCCTTCCTCCCCCCTCAGCACTGGGAAGGAGAAATAAAGCAAAAGGCCCAGGAAATCGAGATAAGGACAGGAAGGGGTGATTCACCCATTACAGAACAGGCAAAAGACAGACTCGTTAGTGGAATTAAAAAAGACTAAAATTTAATACAAACGCTAACAAGAGTAACACTTAACAGACAGAGTAGGACTGTGAGAAGAATTGCCACATCCTGAATTCACCTTTCCCCTATCCCTCCCTTCTTCCCGGGCTCAGCTTTGCTCCTGATATCTCTACCTCCTACCTCCCAGCAGTGCAAGGGGCAGGGAATGGGGGGTACTGTCATTCCTGTCCCTCTTTCTCCTTGGTGGGGGGGAACTTCTGTCATTCCTTCTCTGTTCCAGCATGGCTTCCCTCTCACTGGAGACAGTCCTCCACAAACTAACTCCAACATGAGTCACTCCCATGGGTGTGTGGATCACCCCACATGTTGCAGTACTCCCAGTGCTGAATTACAACAGTGGGGCCTTCTTCCCATGGGGTCCTGGTCTTCTTTGGATGCAGTCACCTGTCCTGGCGTGGAGCTCCCCATGTGCCACAAATTGGTATGTGCTCCACTGTAGATGCCCCTGGGTGGCGGCAGGGGTGCCCTTGCCATCTCACCACAGGATACAGGCGAGTCTCTACTCTGACACACCTCCCCCCCTTCCTCCTCCTTTCTTCCACTGACCTCAGTGTTCACACAGATGTTGTCCTCGCAACTTCTCACAACTCCCACAACTCTGCCTTCTTAAATATGTTGTTGTAGAGGTGCAGCTAATTGGCCCAGTCTCGGTGCAAAGGAGGGTCTGATTTGGAGTCAGGGGAGCTTCAAGAAGCTTCTCGCAGGGGGCCACCGCCTTAGCCCCCTCTACTCCTACTAAAAACCCTCACCACTCACTCAAACCAGGACAATTTTCCTGGTTTTGACTTCCAAAAGTTATCAATATTCAACAAATAGAACAATAATAACAAAAACAAAGTTTCTTGAAATCACCCATAAAATGGGACACTTTCAGTTTTGTTCTGATCCATTACAGAAAAGAAAAATGAGGGAAAGAACATTAACTGTTGGGAAGAAAATTGCCCAGGCCATTGGCATTTCACAAACTCTTAGTGATTTACATAGTATGATTGTTACCCTAGCTGGAAAATCTAAAAAAATACAATCTCCATAACTAAATCACACATTAGAGACAGGGCAAATTCACAAATTTGCAAATCTTTTGAGAACTCTGCAGAATGAGTTTCACTGGTCTCTGATATTACTGTTTTACAAATTTTAGAAGATATATGTTAGAAAAAAGAGGATATATAACATTACTGCCTACAAGGATACCCTGTTGTCCTTTATGCCTTAACATATTCTGGTTTCATTTACAAGTGAAAAAAACCATGCTTACCTCCTTTTGTACCCTATGTCCAAACTTTATCTCTGTAAAACTTTTCTTCAGGTCTCCGAGAAAAACAGAAATTGGGATATTTGATATCTCCCATAATGGAATACAGAATTTAGTTCCTTGTTATTTTGACCGTATTTAATCCATCATAAACTTAATTTTGATTTATAAAGATAGTAAAAAGAACTACATCAGAAGATGCTATTTTAACCCCAAAAGCTCTAATTCTTTCAGTTGTTATTGACCACAACCATAGAGTCTGTCACCAAAACCCATCAAAAATCATGAGTAATTATTCTTATATTCACTAGAAGACTTTTATAATTGTTATACAGAATAATTCACCCATTACAGAACAGGCAAAAGACAGACTCCTCTCGACAGACTTTGAGAACAGTGACTTACGTGGACTCCTCACTCCCATGAGGCTGGAACATCTCTTTCTCCAAGCAATTTCAAAGACAACAAAGCCAAAACCTTCTGGAAAATTTGGTATCAGAATTGGCTTTATGTTTTGAGGCAGAACAAGGTTTTGAGACTATGTCCCTTGCACCTATCACAATTATCTTTTGCTTTGTACACTTTGACTTAAGTAGTGGTATTTAAGGTTAGAATTTTTTATTCAAGTTTCTTCTCTCTTAGGAAGCTTGCTTCCTAAAGACAGCTGGGTATGTCTTTTATTTTCCTTCATATTTTTAAGCACAATGGACTTAAGTTTTAATGACTTATACATATATACATACATATAAATGTACACATAGATAATTTTAAAATTTATATACATCTATACACACATACCCACATACACATACACACATATATATACGTATGTGTGTATTTGTCTCTATATATGAATCTTTGGTTCATATATATGTACATATGTATATATGTATGTATACATGAGCCTTTTATATATGCATACAGTGGTATTACGTGCATGTATAAGAAATCTGGTGACTTTTTTCTGATAATGACCATATACCCACTTGAGAATAACTTCTGAAACAGTAAATATTGGAAGATGCATTCCTAGACCATTTGTTTTAAGGCTGTCAAAAACACAGTTTATGGTATTACAGTATAAAATAAATTTGATTTTATCTTCATAATTTCACACAATAATAGAGTTTAATATTTATTTTTAATTGTCTGTTATTTCTCTTTGGTCTAAGAAAAATGTCCAAATGTCCTCTTTTTAATTCAGACAAAATAGAGTTTTAACCATAAACAACTGCAACCAGCAGAAAGATCCAGTGTCATTACAAAGGTTTAGATCAAGACCTACATGATGAATATACAGTATGAAATGAGATAAATGGCAGGATTCTGGGGGAACATTTAAGGTATAAACATCTTAAATAATACTATTTGCATTATAAACTCCAGGTAGAACATTTCCTTCCCCTCATTTCCACTATAATCTCACTAACCAACATAACTCATCTTTTCCTTTTTTTTTTCTCCTAATGGAATCAGCAACTTTTCAATGATTTGTTCACCCAGGTTCAAAAGCAAAAATAGACGTTTGGATAGCTTATACAATATTCTCTCTAAATAGCTCAACTATTAAAATGTAATTTTGTAGGCTTTCTATAGAATAAGAGTCTGACCTCTGGAAACTGGACACAGCTAGAAAGCGGTTCTACCTTTCATCTTTCTTGCAGAGAATGTGTTTTTCTGGTGTCTATGAATACACAAATTCTTAGTACTTACACTGAGCTTTTCATCTTTGATGTACATTGAGAACATTAAGTAATTAATCTTCACAAGCCCCCTGAGGGGTAAGTAAGCATTATCCCTGTGATATTTGCTGTGCACACAATAAGGAGAGAAGAATGGAAATTGCTAGTGCTCATGCTGAAAAAAAGAGTTGCAGAAATGAAGAACCGGCACTTTTCTAGGGTGCAGAATTATGTGGTTTCCAGGAACTTCTGACTTTATCTGGCCTTTCATTTGGTTTTGGCTCACAACTGAACTTTGTTCACACAATGCCTTCAAAAAAATATCCTGCAGTTTAGGTACATATTTTTTTCACTAGATTCAGCAGGGAAGCAAAATATGAAACAATCCATGGGAATGGATTTTAGTTGGGTATCAGATACTAGAGCTCTGACCAGCTCAGATGATGTTTTTTTTCTTTTAATATCAATGCTTGTGCTCCATTGGGAGATATCCCCATTTTTTCGGAATATTACTGGGGTTTAGGCTCTTTCAGTTGTCTACTATTCTTTCCACTCATTCACATGAAGGTGTCTGGGTTACAACCATGACCCAGTGCTAACATCCAGGCTTGTTCACTTTGAGATCAAGCAAGTATAGCACTATTTATTGACTGCTCTTGCTTTGCCTAACAAGACTTTAGTTCTTTGCCTTCAGATAATGACAGCTCCTGCTCATTTTATGTTTTTGGCCTGGATTCACTTGCCTAGTTTTAGGAATTTAACTGAGGTTAAGTTAAGGTCACTGTTTTGTCATTTTTGGGGTTTGGCATTGCTATCACCTTAGAAGGTAGTTGCCTCCTTCTGCTAACTATAGAGACACTGTTTATGAGAAGATCCCTACCCTGAGTCACATGGTCTAACATCAAAGTAGGTGGGAATGAATCAGGACCTTTAACCAAAATTTCCAAGCTGTATGTTACATTTGAGTATGTCTCACAGCTTCCTACTGAGGAGAGGCTTCATCCAAGCTGGGGTTACTAGTTATTGTAAATGGTACATAAGAACATAAATATTATATAAAAGGTTAAGAACTATTAGATAAGAACTTTTTTGATAAAGCTTAATTATGCAATTGTAACCAAAGGCTATCAGCTCAACTCATCTCACAGAATTAGTCCTTGTTTTCTGACAGAAATGGTGGTAGCAAAAAACCTACCATATTCTACACTGTGTGTATACCCAGTGAAGAAATCTGGCTGATAGCAATTTTTCACAGCCAATTTACGTGTACTTGAAATTGGGATTATACAGAGTATCAATGGAGAGTAATGCAAATGAATTAGATAATTATCTAGCAGGTGAGTCTGAAAATGAGGGGAAAAAGTTAAATAACACTAAATTCAGAAGTGGAACTCCAGACCCCTTTAATTGAAAACCTTGTGTTATTACAACAGTAAACATCACTGGTGTATCATCCTGTATAACAAACTGTTAGGACTGCTGTTTGACAGAGGACAATTCTAACAATACAGATAGATGACTACCCAACCCAACACTTAGATTAAATGCTAGAGAAAATTTCTACTATAGTTAAATGTAACAGCACACTCCAGCTCAAGCAAAGAAGCCTGAAGTTGTGCTGTTTCAACAGCCTTTTCTTTGTTGCTCTCAGTCATTTCCAGTCATTTCCAACTGCCTATTTAATAACAAGGAGACAGCAGACAGTAGCTTTCCTAAGTTATTCATTTCAGCCCTACAAAGTGACTCTCAGTATTTCATTGCTTCTGTTTTGTGGTGTTAATAATTCAGAGCTGCTAGAGAAGCAAAGTTTGCCCATTTAGTGCTTATCTTTCACTTCCTTAATAATACTACACTTCTCAGTCTTGCCCTGATAGCTCATATGATCTGAACCTCAGCTTTCTCACACCTATATACCAATTTACCAAGAGAAATGTGTTGGAATAGACTTCATTTGACAGAGACGAATTTATATGTTCACTTAAATCGTTCTGGATTCAGCAGCCAGAGTGCTCTACTGTTTCCAAATATCTTGGAAAATAAATAAATACTACCCTCTGGTGTTTTCCATTTGTAAATATTGTTATGGTATCCACCCTTACATGAAAAAAATTGTTCAGTTGACTTCATTTCTAAGTGCTGAAGGACTCACATATTGCTGAGGGTCACTGATTTTCATTCAGCCTTGGAACAGTTAAAAGAGCAAAGAAATATGAAAGGGAAACCTGAGCTGCAGTCTATGGATAAAAAGTGTGTCAAACTCACACCAGAGAAATTACTAAATACAATCACATTTCTAAATCTTGGTTTTAAATGTTCTGTATAAATAATATATTGATACTGCCATATTCAATACATATTGTGGTGCTTCCAGTGGTCATATATATTAAAGGAATATGTAATATGCATGTATTCTCTGATATGTCATGTGCAACATATATCAGAGACTAATTTACTATTAAAAAAATAAAATCTCAGCTCCCTTAAAAACATCCCCTATAAAAATTGTATGAATTACTGAAAACAGTCATTGAAACAGTGCTTAACCAAGAGCTAGGTAATAAAACCTGTATGTCAAATCACATCCTGATGTGTTGCTGTAAACAGAAAAAATATTTTTTACATCTGTATGCATGGGCCCCCACATGTACATCTAGAGTATATTGTCATGTTTACATGAGGACATTTAGTGGACTCACTGTGCAGGTAGTCCTGAACTCATCATCTGGTATAGTGGGACTTCCTCTTCTGCCCATCCAGTCCCACTTCCCACACACAGGGTTACCCGAGGTCAGCGATGTGTATCTGATCTAAAGAACATTTTTCCAAAGTATATGGAGTCTTCAACTAAAGAGTCTGAGTGATAGAAATATCTCCTGTATTTTCCTGTAAACAGTTCCAGTTTTATTTTCCATTATGATGAAGAAAATACTTTTCACTTTTTGATTGATGTGGTCTTAGCTTTCCAGCTTTTGAACTACCCTTTTGTGCGAGCATAATCATCAACAAAGACTTCCCTCCTGACAATCTCTTCTCATTTGTCATAGTTGATGATTAACTGAATTAACATGTGACTTTGATTTTTGATCATCACACTGGGCTCACAAGGGGAGAGAAATGAAATGAGGAATATAAAATAAAACTAATTAGATCAGAGTCTTTCTTGCTTGGGGTAGAATTTGATCAATATGTCAAAAATTTATCATGTCTACAAATATTTGTTTTGCTGTCCCAGTAGAAAATTTGGACTTTGTATTCCACTGATTTAAAGTTAGCATTCCTCACCCTGGAAAACAGGAAACTTGATTTTTATTTAGATCATCTCCAACATGAAATATCAAAAATTCAGTCAGATTCCTTAAAAAGTCTTGAAATTACTTTGGAAAACCATGAGAAAACCATAGGTGTAATAACTTAAGTTGCATTTACTTACCTCACAATTTCCATACCTCCATGTCCTGCTCTTGACTGTTTCCTATGCACTCAGAAGAGCTATAAAATCTGTATTTGTAAATACCATTAAAAATAATAGTATGCTGAATCTTGATTTTGATTTTTATTAAAGAAAAAACACAGAATGTCATAAGATGCAAGAAAGCTATGAACATAAGAGATTTTCCAAGGTTTCTCATCAAGGTTTATATTGAAGACAGCTAGATTCAAAATTAATTGGACCTAAAAATAAAGAAACAATAAAAAGTCATAGCCTCCTTCTCCCAACATATGTTATTTTTCCAATCTCTAATTCTAAAGTTTTACATGCCCAAAATGATATCTGAAATCAAGCTAGTTAAACATATACATATATTGTGGTTTTCTCACTGATTACAAAGATGCACAGAGCAGTTTGCATATGGCATATCTAAAGTATGAAATAGTTTGCGGTACTGTCTCACCTAGACATAAACACCAAAGATAGGCAAGGCGAATCAACAATTTTCTTTCTCCCTTGATGTATCTTAGTGACCACTTTAGGTTGATATATATATTTTAGATAGATAAAATAGTAATGTGGATGACTTGCCAAGGACAGCATGCTAGAAACAGTGGCAGAGAAGGACCTGAGTGTCCCCAGCACCTTTCCTCTTCTCCTGCCAGCTCATGTCCATGTCAGTGATATATTCTGTTTAGTAAAAAACTACTGTGGAGCTGGCTGCCTAGCTAGGATTCACATAGAGTCACTTAGGGAGAATACAAATTTTGACAAGATGAAGAAAAAGGACCTGTGGGGAGGTAAATTCAGCTCCCATCTTTAAGCTCAACTGTTCAGTCAATCTCATTTAAGTACAGTTTTCTCCCTCAGCTGTGCATCTGTTCTGATGCCTCTAATTTGTGCTCCCTGTGCTGCCCTAGTACTTGCTCAAGAGTCATGGAACACATTCCCAGCAAGCTTCATCGCTGGGGCACTGCTGATATCAATGAGGCTGTGGCACTCTGCATCTGAGGGTTTTTTGTTTTAATGTCAGAGTATATATCTCTAAGCAGCACACTGCAAATGGCAAGTTCATCTGTTGCCTCCTTTCTTCTAAAATCATCTGTCATGTCTGCTTATTACATTTTATGATGTACTAGATTAGCTGCGTTTTGAAGAATCCAGCATTACACATGAGGTAGGGAGTTTCCACTTTCACTCTGAATTTCTTTGCTGTCTTTGTGTTTTGCCTTTGCGGTAAAAGTCTTTGAGGCATATTTTCAAAGAGGTACAAGACATATCAATCCTGATGCTGATGGGAGATGTGTGACTAAATCCCTAGGAGACAGGGAAGCTGCAGCCATTAATGGTTCTCATTCATTATTTGAAAATGGAGCTGCTTCCTCCTGGTTTTACTATAGGACTCATATAGAGTGACAAGAGTGAGGTAATTTAATTCCCTGCAAAGTAGGAGGACCAAATTCCGAGTGAAGTGTCCAGAAACAAAAAAAACATGGTATCCATTCATAGGAGGATTTTGGCCAGGGCAGTGTCCTTAAATTAGTTCAGGATGCTCAGGTGATTCAGAAGCACGCACTTTGACTTTGTCACAGTCTTAATTTCATTATTATTCAGTACATACTAGCATCCAGCATCACTCTCACCAACTCTCTCCATACAGACTTCCAAGGTATGTCACCAACAGTTTTCGCCTTCCTTCAAGGATTTAAATTTTTTGACTGTTTAGATTTGTGTGTAAATTAACCAGAGGAATCTTTATAACTGCCAGGTGTCCAGCAATTATCCAAGCAAAGCAATATTTTTCTTTCTGCTCCAAATGAAAGTGGCCTCAAACTATATCTCAGACCAGGTGAACATATAGTCCCATTTGCTTCCCAACATTGGAACCTCATATAAACTCTGTGGAGGGAAAGTTTTATTCCTACTCTGATAACCAAAATAAATGTCAACTACATTGTGTTAAATTACAAACCCTGCAGCAACAGTAAAAATAATGTAAGCTAGTGGCATCATTAAAGTTAATACAATAAAATGAAATGGTATGATTATGAGACTGAATATAAAGAAACAAGGGAAGTCTCTGTGCTTGTTTTTAGTACCAGTTTTGGTGGTAATGAGTGAGGATTGAAAAGCAGCAGACCACACTGGAGTTGACTATTCAGTGCTGGCAAATCTCCCACATTCAAGTATTGTCAGATCATACACAAGAGTGAATTTTAAACCACGGAAAAGTGGAGGTGGTGACAAAAAGGTTAATATAGAAAGAGAGGTGATAACATAAGCCAAATTACAGAAATTACAAATTACAATCAGTATTCCACAACTACTGAAGCATAATTGTGTAATAGCACAATTAACCTGTGGAACTCCCTACCAAAGAGTAAAAGTAGGATTAATTATGTCCAAATAGTAATAACCCGCATAATTTCACAGAAGAACAAACACATAGATGAAAATCACAAATAGGTTGGAGCACTCAGTAGCCACTAGATGGGATGATGAAGGAATTTCTCTTAATATGTCAGAACAGGCTAGATGTTAATATGAGAGACACTGTTATAAAGAACTTAACAAAGGCAAAGAAATTCATGCGACCCTTCTGACAGAAAGATAAATCACTTCTAAACAGCTTTATAGACCTCACTGAAATGGCTGGGCTTTGCAGAAAAGCAGGGCAAATTTAGGTCTAGGAAATTTCTTTGCAGTAATCAAGCTGTAATGTAGATATGCTGAGATATAAAATTCACTGTACTGAGGACTGTGTTCGTTGAGGTTAAAAAGTAAAATAAAGGCATGCCATGTTTTATAAAATGTAACGCTAAACTCTTTGTAAGACCTACTTTTGATTAACTGTGAAATGTACAATGAAGTTGTAACAATAATATACCTATGGTTATACATTAATAAGTGCTGGAAGTATGAAAAAAGAGATTTTAATCGCTCAGAAGAATTACATTCTAATGCATTGACCACAGGTACTTAGAAAATTAATAAGTAAAGTGGATTACAGAAGATATCCACGTTTATAGGACTTTTTCTCAGTTTGGATAATGACTCATCCTTCCCCTATAAGTCTATGCTAAAGTAAACGTTGCTATAACTACAGCATTATAACTTTCTCTCTTGATTTCTCTTTAGTGAAGCTTAGGAATTTATATCTTCAGTGTAAATGATCATGCCAGGAAAGGTAAGAAGTGTTAATTGGGCCCTATCTAATCTGCTGATCTAGAGCAGAATGTTTTAGAAAAATACCTGATTGCCGTTTAAGTACTCCAAACAAAGAAGAATTTGCTGAGGTGTTCGACATGAAAAATTAGTGAGATCCTTTGCAGGAAGAAATGGGAAGGGCAAGGAACAAAGACTCTGCTCTGCAGCACAGCCTGATGTTCACATCACAGAAAATAGATGTTTTCATGAGGTAGGGCGAATGCTATATTTCATAATTTTGAAGCCAGTTATTTCTCATGAAAGTGGGGTGGTTTTTTAAAAGAAAAAAAAAAAAGAAAAAGAAGAAAAAAAGAAATTATTATTATTTTAGAGCCTTAACAGAAAAAAAATAGAACTTGAGGAATGATGACATACCTGCCTTCCTATTTCCAAAACTACTGCCAGCAGGTTCCTGTGCATACAGCAGTACAGCAATACCAGCTTGTGTCTTTGGATGGCAGCAGCATTCTAAGGACATGACTGAACCCAAAATGCCCTGATGTATGCTAATTTCACACTGCCCAGATGCCACTGGCTCTGATGCTGAGCTCAAGGCTGGTTCTGTAAGCTGAGAACTAATTCAGCTGACCTTTACTGTGTTATTTGGGAGACATAGCAGGGACATGTGGACCATGTTACATGAGACTTGGTAGGACACCGAGTCAGAATTTGACCAGTTATCAATCCTATTCCCAAAACAAGAATGAGTTCTGTAGTGATTATCTGCAGCATCAACCTGCCAAATGTATTAGGCCAAAAGTAATCAAAAGATTCTTGTCACCTTCTGTTCTGCCTGTGACATGACATAAATGTTAATAATAAGATTTTAAAGAAATATGTTTAAAATACTAAAAAATTTTGTTAAAGAAACAGAAAATACTACTGAAAAGATGTTTTGTACAGATGGTTTTTACTTGCCTTGCTCAAAGAATTGTTTTTACGGCTTGTCTCCCTGAGATCAAATTATCATATTTCCTCCACTTCCACTTCACTTCTTACCTGGGGTGTTACAGTATCAGAGGTTTAAAAGGTCTTCTCAAAATTAGTTCTGACCTGAGTCTAACAGGAAAATAATAGTAAGCTTTTAACACGTTTCAAGCAAACCTTGAAGAGATTTGTCCACTTGTATTTGAACCCCTAGGGTTTACAAGCTAGCCGCAGATCTGATAAAAAGCTCATTGTAAAATAAGCTCTAATAAAATAGGCTTATCCCAGCAGCTAGAAAATCTCAAAAGTAAAAACAAAGTTTGAGTGGTCTGTTTGCTTCAAATAAAAAAGAAAAAAAGTAATTTAATGTTTAATTGGAACTTTTACGAGAAGTACATGATAGCAATGGTCCTAAAGTCTACATTTTTCAGAAGCTGTTTTCTGAAGAAAGTATTTCAATGTATCATTTTTATATAGCCAGAGTGTGTTATGTCTCGTTATGGCAGAATGGAGCTTTGCTTTCATACATTTTTAAAAGAGCTTATGGTAAGCGTAAAGAAGGTACGATAATATTTGTATTGGCTCTCTAAATCAAAACAAGGTCCATAAAATTAACTCAATTCTCTGCAGCCTTTAAATCTCCTCCAGTCTCTGAGCTATAGCATCACGGCAGATAAATGTGGGTGTCAAGCCACTTGAGCAATTCCAAGTAAGCAATTTATTTCAGTTAGCTGAGATCTTCTTAACTAAAGAACTGCAAACACTTACTATATACCACCATGGGTTGATCTGGCCAAACAAACACATATGCTGTAATCTCTACAGGGCTTATTTTATTCCTTGTAGAAATAAAATCACAGACCCTGAGACCAA
Source organism: Strix aluco (assembly GCF_031877795.1). Lineage (NCBI taxonomy): Eukaryota > Metazoa > Chordata > Aves > Strigiformes > Strigidae > Strix > Strix aluco. The sequence continues at coordinate 90,958,877 of NC_133971.1, read as the reverse complement.
AATTCCTTCCACTACATTAATACAGATCAAAACCAAGAAGGTCAAGATTTTAATCTTTTAATCTCCCAGCAAAGCAGGCTAGCAGCTCAAGGAAAAGCTTTTCCTCTGGCTCAGGCTAATGTCTTTTAGAAATGATGAAACTAGGTGCAAGAAGGAGACTATGAGGGAAGGGACACAAATGCTATTTTGAATGATGATGAAGTGTGATTGGGAAACTTCTACTCACACAAAAATAAGGTTGGCTACAGACCTTGCTGTTTCCATGATGTAAGACAACCCTCATTTTCTCACCTTAGAGAATACAGCAAGGACAATAAATGCATTTATACTTCAAACCACTGATGTAAGTAATTTCCCAGTTGCCATGGTAAGGAACAGATGACCTAAGCAGATGAACAAGCGATGTCAGGCAACAACTCTCAAGTGAAAAAGTTGAAAACTGTGAAAAGGATGCTAATGGTATTATCAGGAATGTTTGTTTCCCAGTATTTATCACTATAACTAAGATGATTTCATGGGAATTCCTGATTTCTTTTAAGACTTTCCTGAAAAAATAATTATATATATATATATATATATTTTTTTTTAGATCAGACTTTGCAGAAGACACTTGTTTGCCCTTTGAGCTTTCTTTCCAAGAGGACTGGTAGTCTGCCCTTTTCAAAGCTGTTAGAATGCAATACATGTCCATAGCTTTTGCAAACTTAAACTGATCGTTAAGTTGACATGTTTAAGATATATCAGGGTAGGATTCAGACCTAAATTAGGAAATAAAGATATTTATCTTCTTGAGACAATCTTAGCTCCCACTGAATTAGTGGAGATATTGTTAATACACACATAGATGTGTTGTCATACAAGGTTAATTTCACACACTGGAGCTTGTTTCAGCAGTCCCTGCATAGACTTCCAGTGTGCTTTGAGAATAAAGTAACCCAGCAAATTTCTGCAATTCCTTCAGGAGATAAATAGGTTCTGTGTTAGACATCTCAGTTCTAGGTGAATGTCTTAGACACCCTGGACAATTTAAAAAATGCTTAGAAGTCTCTTCGTTGTCTGGTAGCCAGCTGCCCTGCTCTCTGTAGGCTATGGTGCATGAAGAAGGGATGCAGAGGTCATTGCCGCTGGCCATGTTTGGCTTCCAGTGTGCTGAATGGTGTCCATTTGGATTGGACCAACGGGAATCCACTGTTGGTCAGAGTCCAGAAAGAAGATCCAGTCCAAGTCATCAGAAACTTAATTGCTTTGCCACCACCTTTCTGTAAACCCCTGTAAATAACTGGTTGTTAGCCTACACATAGACCAAAGGAAGATTATTGGTGCTGATCTGGCTTTTTTCATGCTGCCCCAACCTACCCCCAAACACACCCTATGTGTAATTTTATCCAGAGTCCCCTCCTCACTCAGTTTTATGGTTATACTATCAAATTTTGTTTTGTTTTGTTTTGTTTTCTAAAAGAGCAGCTCTTTGCTTTCCTGCATGTTTTATTTTTCAGAATGCTATGTGAAAGCCCAAACAACAAATTAGACTGACAGAAAAGCAATATAACTCAGTCTTTATAAAAGGATGTCAAATATGTGAGGGGAACAACCTAAAGAAATAGCTTTTTGAAAATACGTTTTACTTGTTGGGAGAAATCCATAATCCTTGCAGCTCCTTTAAACAATGAAGCAGTATGTGGTACTATACAGCTTTCTGTTATAAGAAGATTTACCATACAATGATACTAATACACTTCTTTTTTCTCTAGAACTAGTATTAATTTGACAATTTCCATGCAAATAAAAAAAAAGAATTCCCACTTTTGAAAGCTTTCTTAAAAAAACGTTTAATTTACACACAGCCATTTAACAGCATAACCTACACAGTCATTTAGCAGGTGAGAGTTAAGGTGGATAAGGTCTAATGAGAAGATAATATTTCTGCATTATGTAAGTGTAAATGTGAACTATTAAGTGGAGGGCATCAAATTATGTCTTTAACAATTCATAACACTCTAACTTAAAAATACCTATCAACATCCTGATGTTAGAAACAGATAATACTCAGGGCTACCTGATTTCAATTTAATTGTAAATAACAGTCCTTTTCCTTGCTGAAATCAGCCACAAGAGGGAGAGATGATCACAAAATAAACCATCCAATTCATTCTACAAATTTGAGGTCTCTAAAATAAATGTGATAAATTTAAGTATAGGACACTAGTGCTGTTTGGAAAGATTACCTTTTTTTTTTTTTTTTTAAAAAAAAAAAAAGAACCATTTTGGCTCTGCAATGCAGTAGAGAATTTAAACCAGCTCATGAGGAGATATTGTACATCATCCTAACTTTCTGTGTCCCTCTAAAAAGGTGTTGCTTTTCCTGAGAGCATGATAATTACACACTCACAGGGTGCAGGATTTAGCTTGATTCCTACGGGGAGTGTTGTGGATTATGCTGCAGGAAACACAAGCAAATTCCTTCTTCACTCTCTTCCTGTGGCAAATAAAGAAGGGACAGCACAACACGTAAAAGGCTGGAGCAAAAACTTTAATTCACTGCATTTTGAAAAGCAGAAGGGATTTTCTTCTGCTTAAATATATGTTCACTTAAATCACCAGACTCTGTTAGATAGAAATTGGAATAAAATACTGCAGAGCTGTAAGGTTTCAGATTTTCTGAGGGGAAAGTCTATACAATACCAGAAACTATTGTTTTTGACCAACAAAAATGAAAGAATATAAACAATTTGTGAGAAGATACATTATTTTACTCTGCCCTTACCCTCCACAGACTTATTTCATATTCTGTTTCTTGCTGTCTAAGACCTTCACGGGAGCTGAAAGACTGAAAGGGGGCCACTCCAGAGGAGCAGGAGTAGGCTTTTAGAAAAAGTTAAAATGAACTCAGAACAGTGAGAAAATATCAGACGGAGGCAACAGGAGAATTTGCCGGAGAGTCTTGCCAGGGAGGGCCATGGTTTATGATCAGCTCATGTTATTTGTCCATTGTAAAGCATTTCTATTCACAGTTACTCAGCTATGTTCCCTGCATCAAGACAGTCACTCTTCTATGTAAATTGAAGGTAACCTGTTCATCAGCTTTAGAGGATACTGGTTTCAGGCCCAAAAGTTGTGTACTAATTGTTATTCTTTACTATTAATTCTGCATGGTGGGAACACTCAGAAGGCATCCTTTTACAGACTGCTAAGCACACTGCAAATATAAAAAGGGAACAGTCATCAGTCTGAAGAGCTTACAGGCTTATACTGTCCCATGGTTATTTGCAAAAATATAACTTCTTACAGCAACAATGACTTGTAGAGAGTTACATTTCTGTGTGTTAAGAAATAAAAGAAACTTGTGTATTCTTAAAAAACAGTAAGATTAGCAGAAATACCAGCTCTTGTAGTAGTGGCTGTAATACCCATAATAAGATGTATTTTAAGAATGTTTGATACTGGACCATTTTGTAATGCCAACACGAATATCTTCTAGTAGTATGGGTGGTACAGTGGTTAATAGTTTTGTTGATCCTTTCCCTATGATACTGGTTTTTTGGTTCCAAGTGGTAAGACACAAAACCCAAGGAGGCAGGTGCATGGGCAAGGAACCTCTATACAAGAGTAGCCTGTAAGGATTACCTTTCTGTTTTCATTCCATGCACCCACCCTTCTGCTACTTTTTCTTTTTTCTGAGGTCCATTCAGTCACCTAATTTCTCCAGAAATGTTTGCGTGTCCTCTAGTGCTCACTTTTTGACTGTAGCTGTTGGTGAGCACTCAGACGTCTGCAGCAACAGTGGCCTAATGCTACAAACACTTAGTTTGAGAACAAAACCAGCTTTAAGTGCTCTCTTTCTTGCAAACTATGAAGTAGTCCTGCTCTTCAGGCATGGAGAAAGACGTTTGGACTAATTTCTGTTGTTACCTCCAAAACCACAGGCTCTCCATGGGTAGAGCAATGTGTGGTAGCAGCAAGGATATAGTCCTGCTGTACTGGTCCATCTGTGACAGAGTAAACTGGGAGATGGACACAAAAGTATTGTGATTTAACCTCTCCTTCAGCTGCCACTCTCAGAAACTCAATTTTCTGGAAGAAAAAGATTTTTTTTTCTAATTTTCTGATATCCAAAAATAATGATAAATACTTGATCCACCACAGGTTCTACCTTCATACTTTCCACAGACACTGATGTCTCTTTACAGAAGCAGTATTCACTATTTTTGTCATTTTAAAATGCTTTTTTTTTCTATTGAAATCCTTTTATCTGGTGCTTTGCTAAATTATTTGGTTTTGTTATTCTGAAAGAGAACCCTTGAGTAACTCACACACATGTTGTCAAATTCTTGACTTTTGCTCCCTGGCTGTATTTTATTTTCAGCATCTTCAAATAAACAATCTGTCATTTGCAGTTTTCCTCACCCACTGTTATACAGCCATCAGGCTGAGCCTTTGTTTCCTTTGCTATAACATTTGTTTCTGCAGTAAGACTTTTCTATAATTGTCAACAAAACTTCAATAATCCTCAACTAAGAGTTTATTCCTCCATTCTCAACTAGTTCAAATAATCTTTAGTTTGCTATAATCTGCCTTTGCTTAAATGGACTCAGCAAACAATACATAATGATAATAAGTATTCCTGCAAAAATCAGAATCACTTGAAATACCACATGCTTTTATGTCTATTCAAGGCAGATATACAGTCAGTCCAAGACCTCCAAGAACTTCAAATTATACTAGTAACTACTATTCAGTATCTAACTTTAAATGTCTATGCATTGTCTATATTAACACCAAGGTTTAAAGGGTTTTGGTGAATTCTGGTGAGCCAGGATGCAAGAATTTACAAATTGTAGTGAATTGTTTCTCTTCAAAGCCTTATTAAGGTAGTCAAACACATTGTTTACTAGGAAAGTATATAAGTTTTATCACAATACAGAAAGACATTCTTGGTTTTTTTTGTTTCATTGGAGCTTATATCTCACACCGAGTTTAAACTTCTTGTTTTACAAAATATTATGTGGGATATCTCTCAATTCTGCTTTGTTTCAAAACAATATTTATTAGCAATATTTCTACAGTAATGCAGACTATATAAAGACATCCATGAAACAAGTAAGAATACCTAACATAGCTGTTGGGATTAGAAGTCTTTATAAAGCTAAATACATTTTGTGTTACTGTTTACCCATGGGATTGATTTAAACAGATCAGAAATAAAACATAGGTAGTTTTTAAATCAACAAAGGACTGTGTTTTCTCTCTTTGTGTGTGTATGTATCTATATTTTTACTTTAAGCTATATGTAAGTACTAGAAATACTGAGGAATTTTATAGTTAGAGGAAGATTTTTTTATAACTATCTAATATTAAAAAGTTAAATGAACTACAGGTAAAGTAAAATACATCTGCTAACATTTCCTTGTTAAAAATAAAGTCAAGAGAGAAAAAAATTTTAAGTTATTCATGTTTTGGATGAAGAAAATTTAATTTTAGGAAATCCTTAATTTTAATTCTGCAGAAATTTACATTGCAGTGGTGTAAAAACACAGAAAATGATAAAATAGGATAGACTATATTAATTGAATTCAATGTCTTGCAAAAATTTCCTATAACACCACTTTCTGCTTCAGTTATCACTGATGGTACAAGAGGAATGTAGAATTCGGTCCATGGCTGTGGTCAAGAAGATTCTGCCTTGAAAGGCAGAAGCTGAAGGGCTGTGATATATGTTGTCCTACCACAAAGTTTGCTCATTGGTCCAAGATATCACAAAGAGCTCTGCTCTGATGCTAATTCAGACACCCTGGCTTAGATCAAATACAATTTCCTTAAGGATAAAAGAATAATATTAAAAATACACAAAAGCAGCACTGAGCTGTAAAATTTTCACTTTGAAGTGATGTGTCTTATCTCTGCCAAATCTAAAGGTCTAACTCCAAAAAGGCAAAGTAGAAGTAAAGAGCAGCAGGGAGGGAGAAAATGTTTCCATAGAAGAATAAGACTGCACTGAAGGAAATTAAAAGGATGATGTATGTCATGAGGCAGTACAGCCCTGGAGGAGATTGTAGGTTGATGTTTCAGATTTAAAGCAGAAAGTTAGCTCATAGTACCCATGTATATTCAACTACAGTTTTCAGAATTATTTTTTATTAATTTTTTTATATTTGAGCAATTGTGTGAACAGTATACCATGCTTTGAAATAAAATGCCCATATGAAGTAAATTTCAGCTTTACTATTTGCATAATGGCTACTTTACACATGTTATGGCGTAGAAATCAAACTGTCAAGTGAGAGAAACAGTAGCATACAGGTTACATAAAACAGTGAACACAGAGTGAAGAAAAAAAATAAAGATACTAAGCTTTTTCCAATAAATTAATATTTAATAAACTACTTACATTGATTATGAATGAGTTGCAAAGTTTGCAGTTTGCAAACTAACTTTTGTTTTGCAAATGAGGAAAGAAAAATTTAAATTGTTCATTGTGTGGTGACACAATGACATGTAAGAAAAAGAAGTAGCTTAATAAGAATAAAAATAGTATCTATATCTTCAGCACACTAGTTTTTGCCAAAATGCTCATATTCCTGTATTTTCTTTGTTATGGATTACATACAAGTCTTAAGGAAATTATTGCTGAAGGAGAAGTATGATTGTAATTGCTGTATCTGGGCCTGTTGCATTTGTTACAAAAGCTTTGAAAGGCTCATGTAATTAGTGTTTGTAAATCATGTTGGTATAATCAGACTGCAATTACAGAATTGCAAAGTGTTATTCTTATTATTACTGTTATTATTATCGTCATCATATCAACACACCTGTTAAAGACATGTAAGCTGAAATGGTAATTCGCTATTAAGGTTTCTGACATATAAGCAAACCAATTCAGCTTTTGCTCTTGCAGTTTATGATGAGGCCAGAGATGAACAATAGAATGACTGGTGAAACATTATGTTGCATATTGTTATAGAACCATCTCTCATATTGAGTGGAATAGCAGTTACAGTTCATTCACATACTCTACTGATAGAAAAATGGACTTGGCCTCCCGATTTATGGAACAGAGCTCTTATCCACACCTATTTATATGGGCAAAAGCACCATTACCATCTTATCAGCCTTATGTTATTTGCCTATGTCCAATTTTGTAAACAGTTTATAGTAGACTATTTAACTGTGGCTAGTTATATGAATTTTTTTAGAAATGTAGAAGTCTGATGTGAGTGTCATATGACAGAAAAAATAAAACTTAAGTTTTCTTTAGAACCTGGGTTTAATTATGCATTTTTCAGTCCTTGATCTGAAAGAATTAACTCTCAGGACATGTCTGTTTGTGGTCCATCAGGAGTAGAAGTCAACACAATCAGATATACATGCAAGTATCAGTGCTTGAAGTACAGGATTGATTGACATCATATATGTTTCCAATGTATTCCCTTCCCTATGGAAAGATCAGCTATTTCTATGTCATTTCTGATGGATGTTTGTCTAATTTGTTCTAAAAAACCTCTGATGTTGGAGGAACCTTGTGCAATCCATTTCAATTCTTCGTGATCTCTCTAATTTAAAAAGTTGTACTTGATATTGAAGCAGACTCATCCTTGCTGTAATGTAAGTCTCCTGCTACTTCTCTCCACTAGGGATACTCTAAACTCTAGAGCATTTTCTACAGAACTTCTTTCTTAAGTCAATCATGATCCATCTGTTTACTGCATGTAGTGTCTTCTTCCCACCACTCTCTATTGAACAACATCCTGGGTTTCGTATCAGTTTGTATTCTTTTCTGACATGCTAACATTTATCTCAGTATGGTCATTACTTTTATTATGCAAACTCTCTCAGATCCATCAAGTATTTAGGCTTTTAGGACACAAGGGAGTCTTGAAGAAATTCTCAGAAGTAATGTACATTGCTTTGATTTGACTGTTTTCCACAAATTCATGATGGATGCTGACCATCTCCTTATTCCTTTATGTTTTTACATGTCACTGGTTATGTGTTCCATCATTTTGCTCAGAATGGAAATTACGGTGACTGACACACAATGCCCAGCTTACCATTTTTTCTTATATATAAGAAAAAATATTTTCTTAAATAAATAATAAAACCAGCATTTGTATTTCCAGACATTCTCAAACTTACTGACAGAAAGATTTCTTACATACCGCTTTAGATACATTCGATTTGATTGAGTAGTCTAACTATTTCTGTCCCTTGGATATTATTCCATTGATGCTCTTATGAAATGTAACAGCTTTCTATCATTTAATCAAATGACTGAAAGACTTTTACAGAGAAGCTTTACTCAGAAATGGCATTATGCATCGTGGCTGTCTATATCTGTCAATAATTTACTTCCCTCTCTGACAGAAGACTTCTTGATATACTCTTTTTAGCTCAATAATAAAGGAATTTATTTTCCTTTCATGGTCTTTGTTTGTTTGTGCTTTGTTTGTGTTTATCTCCACATAGTTATGAAATACTTCCATATTTGTCTTGACCTAGCTTTTATTTTCTACATATTTTCTTTATTCTTATGTTTAAGATTACCAATGAGCCAAATGTAGCCTTATTTTTCTCGGTTAGTCTTCAACTCCACATTAATTTCTGTGTACATCTTTACTATTCTTTACAAAATTACCACCTTGCATTTTGCCTGTTTTCTCAACTTCTCCATAATCCTATCTACAATGCTATCCTACCTCATGTTCAACTGTAATCTTTCCCAATAGGTCTAAATGTTTTAAGTCTCCCATTACCACTTGGTTTTTGAACTGTCATGCCATTTGCTTACCAAAAAAACTATGGATTGTCCTCACTTTCTAATCAAATGGTGTTCAGCATAAGAACATCTGTGTTCTCTCTCCCCCTTTGGTCACTAGTAATAGATTTCAGCAGTTTATCTCTGTCTGTGGGATGAACTTCAGGAAAAAAACATGTTACCCATAGATAAAGAAGTACCTTTAATAACACGATGGAAGTAACTGGATCTGGTGGGTCTGCCCTCTTAAGATGAGCACAAAATGTTTCTGAATGTCTAGAGCTAAGTTTTAGTATGATAGATCAGAAAGACAAACTTAAAATATACTGTGTAAAGCAAAATTAAAAAAAAAAAAAATCCCCAACTTCTCTCTTGCTGGACAGATTTCTTTCTATCACCTTATTCTCAGTTCATTGACTTGCAATGATGTTCAGCTTTTCAATGAACTACAGTGTTTCTGTAAAATGCATCATTCTGCAGGCGCTGATCTTTCTCACGTGATCTTTAGCCTACAAATTATAGAAAGTGATCTCAATATGGAGAGTTTCTGTCTGCCAAGCCTCAGCTGTTCTCAGGAAAATGGAAAATTTTTATCCTTCCAAAGAGATCTATCCAAACACAAAATGCAGCAGTGAAGGATAAGACAAACATTCACAGCCTTTCTAACAAAACAGAACATATGCCAACAGCAGTTAAGCCTGAACTTTGATCCAAGACCAGGATTTTAGTGATGACATTGGTTAAACTCCTGACTCTATTAGTCCCTCCTCTAGAGATTCATTGTCACTTTTGAACTGTGTAAGGTCATTTGTGCCTCAGTCTTCACCAGCAAGGGCTTCAGCCGCACCATCCAAGTTGCAGAAGGCACAGGCAGGGACTGAGAGAATGAAGAACCACCCACCATAGGAGAAGATCAAGTTTTAAACCATCTAAAGAACCTGAAGGTGCACAAGTCCATGGGACCTAATGAGATGTATCTAAGGGTTCTGAGGAAACTGGCAGATGAAGAGGCTGAACAACTATACATCATATTTGAGGACTCATGGCAGTCCAGTCAAGTTCTCACTGACTGGAAAAAGGGAAATATAACCCCCATTTTAAAAAGGGAAAAAAGGAAACCTGGGGAAATACAGGATAATGAGTCTCACCTCTAAGACCAGCCAGATCATGGAGCAGGTCCTCCTGGAAACTCTGCTAGGGCACATGGAAAATAAGGAGGTGATTGGTGACAGCCAACACAGCTTCACTAAGGACAAATCATGCCTGACACACTTGGTGGTCTTTTACAACAGGGTTACAACATTGGTGGATAAGGGAAGAGCAACTAACATCATCTACCTGGACTTGTGCAAAATATTTGACACTATCTCACATAACATCCTTGTCTCTAAACTGGAAAGACATGGATTTGATGGATGGACCACTCAGGGAATAAGGAATTGGCTGGATGGTCAGAGTTGTGGTCAATGGCTCAATGTCCAAGTGGAGATCACTGATGAGTGGCGTTTCTCGGGGGTCATTGTTGGGATTGGAGTTGTTTAACATCTTTGTTGGAGACACAGACAGTGGAATTGAGTGCACCCTCAGCAATTTTGGTAGCAACAAGCTGTGTGGTGCAGCTGACATGCTGTAGGGAAGAGATGCCATCCAGACGGACCTGGACATGATGGAGAGGTGGGCCTGTGCAAACCTCATTAAGATCAACAAGGCCAAGTGCAAGGTCCTGCCCATAGTTTGGAGCAATCCCAAACACAAATACAGGCTTGTGAAGAGTGGATTAAGAGCAGCCCTGAGAAGAAGGACTTGGGGGTGTTGGTGGATGAAAAGCTGAATATGACCCACCAATGTGTGCTTACACCCCAGAAAGCCAACCGTGCCCTGGGCTGCAGTGAAAGAAGTGTGACCAGCAGTTTGATGGAGGGGATTCTCCCCCTCTACTTCACTCTGGTGAGACCCCAACTGCAGTGTTGTGTCCAGCTCTGGGGCCCCCTACATCAGAAGGACATAGACCTGCTCGAGTGGGTCCAGAGGAGGTCATAAAGATGATCGGGGGGCTGGAGAACCTCCCCTGTGAGGACAGGAGGAGAGAGCTGACAATGTTCAGCCTGAAGAAGAGAAGGCTCTAGGGAGACCTTATAGTGGCCTTCCAGTACTTAAAGGGGCTACAGGAAGGGTGGGGAGGGACTCTTTAGCAGGGAGTGTAGGGATAGGACAAGGGGTAATGGCTTTAAAGTGAAAGAGGATAGATTTAGATTAGATATAAGGAAGAAATTCTTCCCTGTGAGGGTGATGAGGCCCTGGCACAGGTTGCCCAGAGAAGCTGTGGCTGCCCCCTCCTGGAAGTGATCAAGGCCAGGTTGGACGGGCTTTTGAGCAACCTGGTCTAGTGGAAGGTGTCCCTGTTCATGCAGGGGGGGTTGGAACTAGATGATATTTAAGGTCCCTTCCATCTCAAACCATTCTGTGATTCTATGATTCCTAATATTGTCACCGAAACACAGAAAGGCTGATTTGATGGGATCCCTTTGATGGGATCCCAGCTTCCCACTTGAAGCAAGTCTGTCACCAACACTAGACAAGGCCAACTGAGTCTTAAAAACCATCAAGGATGGAAATTCAACAAGTTCTCTGGGAAATGCATTTCAGTGCTGTACTAATCACTGCTAGTGAGGATGATTTTCCTCATGTCCAACCTGAACATACTAAGCCACACTCAGCTGCCATTTGATGTTGTTTTACCATCTGCCCCAAAACAGAAGAGCTTGGCTCTGTTGTCTGTATAACTTCTTTTCAGGTATTTGCAGGTTCCTGCACATGCTGGTTGCAGCTCTGGAATGCTTATCTTTTCTGTCCCTCACTGGTACCGGATCTTGAAGGCAATCAGGATAAAACTGATTTTGATCTCAAATCCTGCCTGCTTAAGGATGGAACATTATCTTTGGAAGATGACTAGACCAGTTTCCTCTGTGTAGAGTGATTGGCTCCTATATTACTGGAACCACTCAGGACAGTCTGGACCAGACCACTCTGTGTTGCAAGAAGCAGGTAAGAGTGCCTAAGTGCCTAAGTAGATATATGGATGGAAGACAGTCATGCACCTTGGTTGCAGGAGAGAGAAAGATCCCAATTCATTTTATTTACTAGCATAGATATAGTCAAAGATGCCTGCAGAATCATCTTTGTTGAATGTGCAGGCAGTTGGGAATTAGCATATATTAAATCACCTTGACTGGAAACAGATGTTGCCAGGCCAAATTTTCACAATCCAAATGTGTTCTGTATGAGATGCTTCTGTCAATCTACTGACATTTAAAGCAAATCAGGCATTAAAACTATGTCAGTATTAATTACAAAACTGTGGAGTCAGTAACTGCTGCTACTCTTCAGACACACATGCAGCAACTGTTTAAGACATTTCCATGTCTGCTTAGACAGACACACTAAAAATAAAACATGATCCAGTGAAACTCCTCAGTATACACTAAATGATAAAATGAATAATTGAACAATATGTATTGCTGCTTGTGGCCACCATTTTTGTCTATGGATGCAAGATAACCCAAAAGTACAACTTAACTGACAGTAATTATCAACTCACAAAATACTAATGTGATGTTCATTTTCTTATGTATGTACCAAAGACTCTTATGTAATTGTTATCAGAAAGTCTAATCTTAAGAATATTAGACATCCCTTTATGGTGAAATAATGAGTTCATTTACAGGAAAACTGATACTCTCTGTTAGTTGTTAAATCACTGAAATACACTAATGACTAAACATTTAAGGCAAAGGAGACTTTCATTTACTCTTCTCCACAAAATCATGTTCCTATGAAATTAATAAGGACAAAATTCAAAGACAATAATATTGCTGATATAGTCATTAATGCAAACACACACAACTGAACAACGGAATGGTAAGAACAATTTGCTTACTGGTTTCTGTATCAACTATAACTACTGAGGAAGAGAATTGAAAAAAAGATTTCACCCACAAAAACCCTGGTCCTCACAGCACATAGTTCATTAAATCACCTGTTTAAACTTGAACTTAGTTTTCTTGTATTTAAAGCAAAAAAACCACAAAATGTTAGGCTACACAAGGAATGAGATGGAAAAAATGTCTGAAATTTATATACAGTCATCATGTAAACAGATGGTACATCAGTGGGAAAAATATCATGTTAAATTCCAAAATCTATACAGAAAATTAATATCTGCAAGGTCTGTTCATGTCATTAGGACTTCAGAGAGAAAGCAACAATGATATAAAATGTTACAAAGGATAGTAATACACACTACACTGGAGATCTGACTTCATTTCATTAAGCAAAACCAAGAGCTTTTCGAAAAAGCTGATCTTTAAAGGTTCAAAACTGATACGTCAGTATTTTTAAAGTTGTGTTTATCATCTCTCTATGAAGTTCCCTAGCACTTAGTTCCACTGGAGATGAACCCAAAGCATTTCAAAATACTATCAAGTAAAAAGTGGTACAGTAGAGAAGTTCATTGAGAATTGCAACCAACTCACATGGGTCACCTTCAGAGATGTTGATGATTTAGGTGAGCACCATGTTTGATCTAGGAGAAGCATTTCTCTCCATTTAGAAAGCCTGGATGTATGTCTAAACACCAAAATAAATATGCAGAAATGCAAGTTTGGTTCTTAATGTAGTCATCTCTTTGCGATACACTTTGGAAACTGAACTACAAAATACATTTTTGACAAAAGTAAGTGTAAAATAGAGTAACTACAATTTATTCATTAGGAAATATGAAGAGAAATGATTTTGTATTTGCAAATTAAATAAAATGTTTCAATGAAGTAGTTATTAAAATACAAATATCATTTTATATAAAAAGTTCTGCTGATTTTTCATTTAATCTCAATCAGTGGAGTAAGATTAATCATGGAAACATGAACTTTTTTTTTTTTTTTAATAAATTCACTTCATATATAAAGGAGGAGAGGAGAATGATATAACCTCAGTAGAGCTGGGGAATATGAAAAGGTATGCAAAAATCAAATTGCTTAATTTAATTTTTATATTAATACTACTAAATTGGCATCAACCTGTGTTCAGTCCTGTCATCTGATTTAGTAGCGATTTATTTTGTTAATCTGTTTCTAATTCAAATGTAGAAACAAATAAAAACCTTGTTCTGCCAAAATGAATGGAGAAGTTTGGATCGATATAGCTATATTGATTTATAATCAGACCCAGATTACGTCAGTGCAAATTTCCTGTATAAAGGAGCTCTTTTTACACATTTGTGAAAGTATGAGTTACAGGCTGCAATACTTCTGCTGTCGTGATATGAGGTCTTTTAAAAATCTGGTTTATGTCTAGCTCTTAATACTAGTGATCTGTCAAAATTATCTCAAGCGAATCACCCAGGGTTTTTCAGAGGACCAGGGATTTTTAGTAACCTTCTAGCACCATCAACCCTCCTTGCCGCCCTATTTCCAAAGAAACTTCTTTTTACAGGAGACCACCAAGTTTAGTAGCAGGTAAATAACTTCCAAAAATATGCCCCAGTTCTGTCAAAAGGTGTATTACAAACTGATCCCATTTATTAGTTAACTAATAAACACAATATCTGAAGTAGAGATATAGTGTGTGAAGCCCTCCAGCTGATTTTGAAGTTCAGCACAACGTCAGAAAATATTTCCATTTTACAATATTTTGTAACTACTATGATATTTTTATTACAGGGAAGAGAATGTAACACTCATGAAAAGGTTCAGATTGACAGTACTGGAAATGAGAAGCTTTCTGTTTAATCTAGAGAAGAGCTCAGCCGAAGGAAGAGGCAAAACCAATACTGGCTTCCCACAGGGATGTGTCTCTGCTTCTCACTCTTGTCTCTGGAAGGATCACCTCAACACTGGAGCAACCTCCCCACCACTGCTTTACAGTGATCACAGCAGACTGAATTACTTTGGATTTTGCAGCTATGAGAACAGTCTTGGGCACTCACTTTCTAATATCTCTTAAAAAAAGGTCAAAGTTAAAAAGCATGGGCATATATTTGCTGAAATTTGTTTAGATTTTTTCATCAACACTGTACTGATTTGTATTTGTTCTAATCCACCAAGGGTACTGTCTAAATCAGTGTAATGGTAGCGACTCCCTCTCTTGAGCAATTATCTTCAATTATAATCACACCTCAGAAAAGGTGTAAAGATTATTTCAAAGATTGATAATAAAAATGAGCAGACATTTAGCTATATAAAGGGAGAAGTATTTATAAAGCACCCATGGTAGAAAAATGTAAAATAGGTAAGAACAGAAAACAGAAAGTACATCACTGGAAATGTCATAACCTATTTTCAGCTAATTCTTCACTCACCATCTTAAATTAGCATCTTTGTCTAAGAATACAAATATCATACTATGCTAAACTCAGAAGTGATATTTAAGGGCTTTACAAACTCTTCAGCAGAGCACAGCCAACACTGGAAAAGGTAAAAAGGATGTGACACATAACAAAGTTTATTTTCAATATCCCACGGTACTGGTGAGCATCTGAGTCAGAATTTACAACCTTTAGTTAGCTAAAGTTAGGCTGACAACCTAAAAGATGGTACAAGTTATACCAACTTTCTCATTTATTTAGATTTCTGTTTCAGTTTGCCCCGATGAAGTTATCCAGGTAAGGATGAAACGTAACGAGAATCAGATCTCTCTCAATAAATGACCATAGATGCCAAGGTTAGAAACCTTTTTTAATCCAGTCCTAAGAATCTCTCTGCTGATTCTTTTATTTTTTCTTAAGAAAATGTATTTCTGGAAACAACCATGTAGGCTAGTGACAACTAGGTTAGTGACTGAGTTGGGAGCTAGAGTTAAGTTTCAAAGAACTCCTTTTTCTTTGTGTTTACATATTGTGGTGAAATTTTGATCCATGACTTCAACTTTTCCTTCTCATTTCTCTCTTATTCTGTCAAAAAGATACCAGATTTGAAGAGCTGATCACTTTCCAGTATGTATATATATTTGAAAATGAGAGAGATAATAATTATTGTTGAAGGAGAAAATAGTACAGTCTGTTGTATGATCTCCTCACTTGTGAAATATGGCTAAATCCAGTCCTGGCGCCAACAGAGCACAGAGATTTCTCAGGGCTGTCAGTAAACATTAGTATTTCTGGTGTTGAACCAACAAACATTCACCTCTCAGCCACCCAACATGCAGACCATTCACTGGAAAGACCTCCACCAAAATTAGTAAGATTGGTACCAAGAGCTACACCATTACAGGGTGGTTATTCTCCTCGAGTACTGACTACAGTTCTCCTTTCAGCACTGTTGAGCTGTGACATCTGCAGTCTGATAGGACAGATGGATGTTGTCTTGCAGATGGAGCTCTTGAGTATGCCTTGCTGGAGGAAAACTTCCATGGTACCACGTGTATTGCAATGTAAGCAGGCTGGAAATCAATTATGAGACACTGCAAATCACCTGCATTTTTTAGCATATATACAAGCTTTATTTCCAGGAGGTATATTGTCTCCCAGATTATTTTTGCACCAGTAAATGCAACACCAAAGAAATTTCTTCTCTATTAACCCCTCTATAGAGATAACATAGCAGGCAGTAGAAATGGAGAGAGAAATCTCAGTTGCTTAAAATCAATATTCAAAAAAATCAATATTCAGTAACTGAATTTAAATAAATAAAACAATATGTAAAAACTATTGTTATTAGATCACATACCATTTCTGTGCTTTAATCTGTGTACTGCAGTATTCCTTTTGTTTCTTTGTTGGTATTTTTTCCCCTCACATTCTTAAATCATTCCTCATTCTTTTCATATTAGGGCCTCAAAGCATAAATGTAAGATCACAACACCTCTGTTGTGCAGGGAAGTATCAGTCACATCAATTTTGTCACAAGGCAAGGAGAAGCAGAGCCTTCGAAGGAATTTTCCCAGGCCTGTTAGCAAATTAACTACATTCTTAATAAATTAAGAATTGTTACTTGCCAGGGCAACAACTCCTCTTTATTGAACAGTCTGAAACAGAAGGTACATGATGATGATGTTGGTAGACTTATGTGACTCCTAAGTTGTACCAATTTTTCAATAATCTACCAGCAGCACACTAGATTGTAGAATCCTACAAATGTTACTCTTTGTATGAATATATACCCATATATGTATATTTTTGAATATATAACAAATAATATAAAATAAGGAATTAAAAATTTGGACAAGGTCTGTGCAATAAAATTTCTAAGTTACTTATTTTGGAGTGAAACAGCAATAGTCTCACTGTATAAGTTACATTCTAATTTTCACTACAATGTCTGTTTCCAATGATTCATTTTGAAGTATTCTGGATACTTTGTACTCTATTTAAATTCTATATCATGCTTAAAATGAGATCTGGAGGGAAGGTGACAGAGAAGAGCCTTTAAATAGCTGTATGGAAATACATATCTACCCAGCTGCAAATAGAGGTACAAGATGATACAGACTGTCTGGAGCTCAGGAACAAATGGGAGTCTGGGGAACAGAGCAGCCCAGGTAGCTGATATCATTAAGAAGACATCTTGCTGTACATGATGAGTGCTTGTATTCCTTACAGTGGACCTATATTTGAAACAGAATTGTTCAGAAACAGAGAGGCTGTGACATTTGTTGGGAGCAAACAAACAGCAGTACAGGACTGTGATAAAAGATGAGCACCCTTCTCATATATGTGTATAGTTTAATACCACCAAAATTATTACAGAGTTAAGAAACTGTGTACAGTAGCAGTGACATAAAATCAAAAAAAAAGGAAATACAAGATGGTGATACATATACACAAATGCATCTCATGATGATGATTCCTTTCTGGTTAACCAGGTAGGTAAAAGATGAAGAAAGAATAGCTTTAATCTTTTTTTTAGTTCTTTTTTTATAACTTTAGTTAACCACTGCTTCAGTGTATATGTTGTATACCGTTTTTATTGAAGTGGGTTTCTGTATTGTGATCTTGCAATGATGTAATTCTACAAAGATGTGTCATGCAGTTATAAAATACAGTATTTAAATAATTTTCTCCATGAAACCAGCTTCCAAATGCAACTCTTTGGAAACAACCACTCCAACATTACTTGAGCAGTAGGAATTTCAATCCTGCAAACATGTTTTTAGTATTTCCTCTCAAGGAACTAAGGGACCTTGCTGTTCCTATGACCTGAGCATCATCTTTGTGTGCAACGTGTGGCACAGGTCAATAAAGGTTACCTGTTCTCCAAATCCCACACAGAAGCAAATGGAGAAGATCTGAAGTTGTTACAATTTACTGTAATTCCTTCAATAAAAAAATATTTATGTTAAGCCAAACCACTTTTAAGCTATCTGAAGATCAGGTTTAATCTGCTGATAGGCTCTACAGAATCTACCTCAATGTTAGTTAAATACAGCCCTTACTAGAGACCAGAAGAAAGTTTATTCATAACCTCTTCCGAGCTTTAGAGGCTATAATCTTAAGTAAAGCTAAATACAAGGGTGATTTTTATCTCCCACATTCACTTAATTAAACATGGTTCATAAACTGCCATCATTAATACTAAATCACCGTTAAAAAATCTCTGTAACATTAAATTAATCTTTGATTCCACATTTTTCCTTTTATGTCCTATTAGATAAATCTTGCAAGGGGATTAATGGATATGGTTTAGCTAGAGACAAAGAATCATATGTACAGTACAACAGGAAGTGCAATTTCTTGCTATATGGTTCAAAAAACAGTCAGTATTACAAATAAAATGCAGTTGCAAGAGGCATGCTGATTTTAAGATGTATGTTGAGCTCCTTATAGCATGCTATTTCTTTGATGTTCAAATAATGGAATGCTATGACAAATTCTAGTTCAAATCAAGCCAAATCCCTCAATGTTTAACTATGGATCATTTCATCTGACTTTCTGTATATCTCTGACCTATTCATTCTGTGTCAATCACATTATCCTTCATGACTGATCACTGATGATCATTGATCATCGTTACTCTTCAAGATGGAAATTAGTCACAATTTTTAAAGTGAAATTCCCAACTGTTTTCTTCTAGTCACTGTTTCTTGCTGTGGCTCTGACTAAACAAAAGACTCTGCTGTTATGCCCTATGCTCTCTTGACAAGCTTACAGATTCTTGATGTCACCTTTATCAATCTTATTTTGATAGAGTAGGTCATCTAAACTCTTATGTTTTCAGTGTAAGGCATATTTAGTAGATCTCAAAATTCATCACCAGTTTATAACTTCCTCTGTAAGGTATAAGCACAGATCTCCGCTCAATATTCCACCACCCGTTTCAGTACTGTCACACATGGACATTGTATAATTACCAATTATCTGCTTATTATTTCACTTCCTTACTGTTAGCAATTTTTGCCACAAGCTGTCAGGTGAAGTGAGAAGCAGAAGTTAAGATTAGACAGTTCTTAGTGGTATCTAACTCAAATGCACCTCACTAATTAACCAACTCTGATCACTCTGCTAGCTAGTCTGGTCTTTATCACAGATTTATAGAATTATTAAGGTTCAAAAAGAGCTTTCAGATCATCAAGTTCAACCATAAACTTAACACTGTCAAGTCCATCACTAAACTACATCCCTAAACGCCACATCTACACGTCTTTTAAATACCTCCAGGAACAGTGACTCAACCACTTCTCTTGGCAGCCTGTTCCAATGCTTGACAACCCTCTCAGTGAAGAAATTTCCCCTAATATCCAATCTAAACCTCTCCTAATGCAACTTGAGGCCATTTTCTCTTGTCCTATCGCTTGTTACTTGGGAGAAGAGACTGACACCCACCTCGCTACAACCTCCTTTCAGGTAGTTGTAGTGAGCGACGAGGTCTCCCTTATGTGCCAGTCTACCTTTACTAGGAGATTTTTCTGCAGCAATTCCATTTTCAAGCAAGGAGCATGAAATAAATATGTTGAATATTGGTCATCCAGTGATGATTTTCCATTAACAAACACTTAAATGCTTTTGATTAGCAAATTCACAACCCATTTAACACGGGACCTCTAGATAAAATCACCTCCTCATCTGATACAAGTCAAATGCCACACCAAAGTCTACATGTATTACATATACACAGCTACTTTTATCAACCAAATTTGTAATCTTATCAAATAATGAAATCTAAAGTATTTGACAAAACCTATTTTCCATACACCCACAATGACTGTCATGAATTACAGTCCCTTCTGTCTGATTCTCTATTAATGGAAAATCATATTGACTTTTCCATTATATTGTCTGAGTTTGATATTTGGGTAACTGGCCTATAATTACTAGGACTATTCAGCTCATCCTTTATGAATATTAGTACCACAGTAGCACTCTTTCAGAACTCTAAGTTTTCCTAGAATTTAAAGTTTTCTTAAAAGTGGCTATTTATTTATTTATTATTTATTTATTTCAGTTACCTACTCAGATATTCCTGGATGCAATTTATCTGAGTATGCAGAGTTTAAATGTTATTATTTCAGATAGATTATGAAGCTGGTAATCAGCCTCACATCATACAAGCATCTCATTCTCTGTAGTGCTGGTGTTGAATGAACTAATATTTCTTTTGTAATTTCTTTGTATTTGTTATTTTTATTTCATGGTTTTGAGTTCTATTTCCCATCATCATTGGATCAGGATGGTTCTATAATGAGCGTTAATATTTTTCTTGACAGTGAACTCCATGTTTTCTAAATATAATTTTAATTAATGCTTTTCTTTCTAGAGCTTTTCTTACCATCAATTTCATATGGAATCTTCATGTTTATATTTGTGTGTATGTACATTCAATGGTAAATAACATAGTAATCACAAAGCTCTAGTTGTCCAGTGGAATATTCTGATATCTGAATATTTTTGCCAAGTCATGCAAATGCTTAACTGGGAAGTAACACTTTTGTGAACAGCTTGAGGTCACAATTTTTTCCTTTCATCATTGATCTCTGTTACTTCTTCATGGGGTGAGAAACTATTTTTAGGAGTAATCAGGAAGTAATAACAGATAATCTGATGCTATCAGACCTAGGAAGGACATACTATGTAACTTGCAAGTGCTTCTCTCATTTCTGTACAATGTTAGTCAGGGACCTTCTTCAAATTATGATGAGGAAATACAGATGTAAAACTTCAACACATTAGGTCACATCTAAACTCTGAAACTATCAATGCACAGTTCATCTCTAAAATGTCTTGTAATTGTCTCCTTCTCTTGAAAGAAGGATAATTTATCCCATGTTTGTTAAATGGAAACACTGCATGAACATGTAGTTGCTATAACAACAACTGCATCACAAATTCATACCCTGATTTACCTCATAAGGTCCTTATTAACCACCTTTTGTTATAGCACTGGGGCTTATGATTGTTTTTTCAAATGCCTGGAATGTGTAGCTATCCACAAACCATATATGAGGCTATGCAAGGTCACTGTTTCAGCATAAGAAAGAAAATAAGTAAGACTCTTTCTCCACTCCACTCTTTGCTTCAAAGACAGCTTCCTTCCTTACCATCCCCTCTTTTTCATGTCATTAATCCCTTGTCATATTAGAATGCATCAACAAAGTTTTGTTTTCCACTGTGTTTGACAGCCAGTTTGTTGCATTCATATAGTACTTATTTTAACCGGTTGAGTGGGTTCTCTGTTATGAAATTTAGTTTTCTGCATGGACAACCTGCAACTTTCATGCCTGCACAGGTGGGCTGTAGGACTTTGTTTTACCCAGGCCATTCTGATCATATCCTTCTCCTTGCTGCCTGTTGTCTCCTTCACGCTGTTGCTGTCTCCGCTTCTCAGATTTCTCATGAACCTGCTCTCCGTCGCACTAGTTTATGTAACATGGTAGTTTATTTATGAGAAAGGGTGGCTGATTTTATCAGAGACAAGGAAGTTGTCCTGGCAAGGGGAATAGCTTTAAATAGAGAAGGTTATCCTGAACCACCATAAAATATCCTATCTCAGGTACCTGAAGTTTAAGGAGTAGCAGCTCTAGTCTTGTTTTTCCTCTGTGACTCTAGATGAAGTCCATCACTGTGGACGACAGATCAGGCTCAGCATCTGCATCTGATACATGGAGTGGCTCCCCTGGGGTGCAGGAGAGCCAGGTGTTTGAGACGACTTCTTGTGAGACATCTTACGGTAGGAATAAGGTGTAAACATGGGAACTTTTATTTCTTTGATTTTCTCATCTCACCTAGAAAGGTATTTTTTGGGAGCTCTTAGTTTATAAGATTTAAGCTGCGTGTTTATGTGAGTATATGGAGAAAAGTTTAGTCTTCTTATTTCAAAAAGGTCTTATCTCACTGGGACAGTAGATGCAGTAATTCAGATACTCTAAAGAGCAGTGTTACTCTAGATCCAAGCACTGTGAGCAGAGAAAAGAATGTGGTCCAGAAAGCCCTACCAAATTCTGTTTTCACGCAATCTGTCATCCATATCCAAATGCCATTCCAGGGTCCAATCTTGCCTCTCACTTCCTTGTACCTGCTCTCTCCCACATTCTAAGATGTTCCTTCCCCTCTGACACAGTGTTTGCCTCCTCACAGTCCATCCTCTCATTTTCTACTATTCAGTCTTACATCCTTCTCTCAGGCATTCTTATGTATATTTAGATTTGTTTTAATACTCCAATTTTGTTGATTTGTTGGTGTGCTCACATTATAGTTCCTCAAAATAGGAGTCCTCTTACAAAGGCAAATTGTAGTATGCCACAAACAATTGATACAGCCTTTTGTGACCTGGTTTCAGCTAAGCATTGAAGGTTGAGAGCTACTACACAAAAACCTTTGCCTGTCTGTCTTGAACAGAAACTTACATCCTCAGAAAGTCTCTGCGCACACATGCCTTGTATACAAGCCAATGCCTTATTTTTATTTTTACTTCCCTCAAAGGATAGGAGATACACACATAAGATGTAATAATAATAGTCAGCAGTAATAATGACCAGTATAACAATTTAAAGTGTGACTCAGATCTGGACAAACAGAAGTAGTTCATCAACCTTTTAAGCCACTCTTTATGGGGGAGGATATAATCTTAGGATCTGGATTATCAGTGATATTCTGTTCCTCTTTCTGTAAAAACTCAAATGACGGTTTTCATTTTGGTGTATTTAGTAAAAAGAAGTTCTTAGTCTCCACTATAATTAAAGGTTAGAATTATGTTTGTCTGTGTAAAATCACTAGTCATGTGACAATCACAATTTTCAAGGGCAGGAATTATTTCACCACAGGTCAAAACCAGAACAATTACTTATAATTTAAAAAAAACCTCTGAAGTTGTTATAGTATGGATTAGATCACTAGACCACTAACCAATTTTCACACAGTATTCTAATGTTGTAGAGTGGTTACAATCAACATGGTGAGCTTATCCTTAATTGCTGGCTGCTGTAAATTGTGAATTGTTTAACTCTTAATAGAATCACAGTATCATATATAAACATATAAGATTCCTCAGGTGTGTCAGTTATGTGCTTAAGCATAAGGCTAAGGCAAGAAATGGATAAGATTCTTCCCCACAACCCTTTCTGCTTAGTCTTGGCACTTGTTCTGGTGTCCTTGACCATTAACCGTGACAATATTGGGAACTAAAATAAGCCAAGGACTTTATGAGGGGGCACAGATTGCATTCATATGGTTAAACTATCTTTTCCAAATGCCTTATCCCCAAAATGAAAAGCCTCATCCATGATAACTACTGGGAAAAAGCCCTGTCTCTTTCTATATTGCAAACTGCTTGAATGTTGGCTGGAAAAGCACTAACCTGCACAGGTTAAAAACATGCTGCTGTGGTAACAATTTTCAGTTTACATCACTGAAGTATAAACACAAGGATTTTAATCAGTAGATCCATGGGTACAGAAACTTTAATTTGGAAAAACAGTCATTAAAGAGATTTTGCTGGAAAAATTAACAAGTATCTCATCTATCGCTTAACTCTTGGTCAGGGGCACTTCCCTTACTTGGTATCAGAAGGGCTTCACAGTTTTTAAAAATGTTTAGCATTTTCAGGTAATGTTAACCAGACCTGGGGAGCCCCTCCTCCCTCTTTTCCCTACTCTTAACAGAGATTGTCATCCTGAGGGTTATATGTTCAAATACCCTTTATCTGACACAGAGGGTGTTTATCTTTCTCCCTGTTTAATTTGAACACCCTTGAAAGGTAATTTTAAAAGCTGATTGAATACCTTCAGGATGTGGAGAGTTCTTATTTTCCAGTTTTCCTAAACACCTGAACTCTAGCAAATCCCATAGTTTTGGTCACTTATCCATTTTTGTTAGTCTACTTTTAATTTTTCAGATCCTTTCATATTGTCATGATTTGACAATATGCAATAATTTTATTTGGTTTGCATGCATAATAACCTGCAGGCAACAGCTTTGCATCTAACAAATGATTCTGTCAAGGAGAGACTTGGAAAAACCAGACTTTTCTGGTGATATTCATTGCCTGTAAAAAAGAATTACAAACAAACAGACATTTATTCCAGATCTAAGAGCCTGTTCATACAGTTCAACAGACTGTCAGATTAACTGTAATGGTGCCTTCTGGTGACTTTGAATAATACAGCAGTCTGTGCCCTCTCAGATATTTTTGCCTGTTTCTGTTTAAGCGGCTATGTCGGTTGCCCATGTTCAAGTTTTGGAAGTTGGGGTTTGCAAGGGTGGCCTTTGTGAGAAGAAGTTGAGGTTTCTCCTTCCCCAGATCTATTCTATTTGGCAATAAATTAAGTCCATTTTCCCCAAGTAGAGTCTGGTTCACTTGTGATGGTAAGTGGTAAGTAGTGTCCCTGCATTTATCTCGACCCAAAGCTTTCTTATTCTACTTTTCCTTCCTATCCCACTGAGGAGGGGGAGTGAGTGAATATCTGGGTGGGCTTCTGGCTGTTTGTCAAGGTTAATCCACCACAGAGGATTTAAGACATAGCACCTGAAAGCAGAATGGAAGCCTTTCCCTGATACAGAGATGTAAATTTAGTTCAGTTCAGGTTAACTTTAAGTTCCTCCATGTAAGCTTTAAGACTCCCTGAAACTCAAATCCCCTGACTATTCGAGTGAAAAAGCAAGCAAAGAAGGAACTTGTTTAAAGATACATATAGTTGTACACTATATTGTCCCAATCCAATGTCAGTGGAGGTTTCGATATGATCCCAAGAGTGAGATTAAGACACAAATGAGGTCAGATGCTGTAAAACCTTTTAAACTTTATTCCCGTAACAAGGGATAATAGCCATAGGACAGAGAGAAGAAGAAAGAGAAAGTCAGAATAACTAAGCAAGCAAACGGAAGAGATGCAGCAAGATCAGATACCACTACCATGAATCCAACGACGTCCTGTTGGCTCGGTCTCGGTGCAGGTGATGGTGTCTGAGAAACGAGTTCACAATTCTTTGTTCCAAGCTTCGAGCTCCACAGAGAGATGCTGTCAAATTCCCCCTAGAGAGGAGTATGCAGTCCTTTTATTGCCCCAGTCCTCATGATTTCTTTGAAGAGTTCGCCCATTTCCACAGAGCTCATTGTCATACGCGTTGCCCCGTGTTCCTCCATGCGTGCATGCCCAGGTGATCACGGTGATCATGGCAGGAGGAGTGTGTGTGTGTCAACCTGCGGCGTCTTCAGCCTCCACGTGTCTTCCTCGCTCTGATTTTCTCTCCACCTGGCCTCACACACAAGTGCAACTTGGTTGGCACTACGAAGGATGTTGTTGTTCTAGCTTCAGGCAGATATGGTGGTTTCTTTGGGGAAAATTCATCTCCTTCAGAGTGTACTCCTCCACGGTGACAGGATGTTGAGGCCAGGAAATGGTAGTGGTGCAGCAGCAACGTCGAGACAAACACAGTCAAACACAGTCTCTTACATATGTACACTCTTGAATAATGCATACACATCTTATATATGATGCTTTTTAAGACAACTCACCTTCATATAGCTTTCAGACAGAAAAGACAATTTTGACTGTCATTAAACAACTTAAAAGCAAGAAGTAACAATCTATTCAGACAGAGAAAATGCTCTGTAGAGCAAATCCTCTACTGATGTTACAGAGGTTCTCAAATAAACAACCACAGAAAATTAAAAATTTATTATCAGCACAACTATTCAATTACAGATTCGAATGTCCCTGAGAGAACAACTTCTTAGGGTTTAATGACAACCCAAAACAGACCGAAGCACCACCCCTTAGGGCTTAATGACAACTCAAAACACAGAACAAAGCACCATTTTCTAGGGTTTAACAACAACCCAAAACACTCTATCCTTTCCTAGGGTTTAATGACAACCCAAAATGCTTAATCACTCACCTAACAATGAGGACTCTCCACCTCAAGGAACATCTCAGGGCAGGGTTCCAACCCAAGTAACCTCAAGGAGTTTTCTTGGGCAGTATCCCGACCCAAGGGGAGAGTCCTCAACTGCACTGTGCTGCTTCAGGGACACTAGCTAAAAATTACTCCCTCAGGGGATTCCATTTACACCCAGGCTGAATGTGATCTGTGGTCAATAGCTGCTCCCATTAGCCAAAGGTCCCAACTACCCTGAAGCCCTGAGAACAAAAGCCATCAATAGTTGCTACACTTCATCAATTAAGAAACCCTATTTCCATTGGGCAGGTACACTTGCCACAACTAAATAAGAGGAAAGAATAAAGCAGCCAAGTGAACAAGAAATCCAACCACCACCCCTGGATTTTTCCACTGTGAACAACTTGCCCTCTGGTTTCAAATAATTTCATTGCATATAATCTGACAAGTGGCATTTCTTCTTTAACTGAAAGCCAGAGAAAGCTAGTGCAAAGTCCTGCACATCACAGAGTCCGTGAGAGTAAGTGGTTAATAGCGCAAGGAAAATCTTATCTTCTGCAAATAATCTAAATGAGAATACATTATTAGCTTGACAGGATACAAGTTTCAGAAGAGCACAAATGATTTAGCAGCTGAAGCTCCTATAGGCTTTAAATGAGATTTATTTTCTAAGTAAAGCTGTGTCTTGTTTATCAGTCAAAACATGTTTTATCAAACTGTATATTCAGATTAACTGAAACAATTTTTGAATTTAAGACAATTACAGCTAATTTTCTGAATTGGAGGGAAAAAAAAGAATAGTTTTTTCACTGACATTTCCCAATGGAAAAACAACAATCTTTTCCAACTTAGAATACTATTTAATTGTTAATGTAACTCATACTAATAAGAAAATCCTCAAAAATTTTTAGTATAGTTCTAATAATTTTCCTATTGTATATCTTTTGGTTTGTGCATTTGCCTTTTCTTTCTAACTGAGAACTGGCAGGAAAACTGGTATTTGGTTACAAAAGGTTTTTCTGGGTGTTTTATTTCCTTTTCATACCATTTATATGAACCATATATAGTAACATAAATGTCATTTTAATCTTACTTAATGTTAAATGTGATAAAATTTTCTGGTTTGAAACGTACTGCACTTTTTTTGCACCTTCTAGTGCATTTGTGAAAAGACATATAAATTTAAAACAAAAATTTAATAGATATCTATTTCTCCATTCTATGTAAAAATATTCAGTTCAATTAAAAGTCGGTCATCACTTCCTTTCTTTTGGAATTAAATAGTTGGGAACGTTTATTCCCGTGGAGGCACACTGTTTTCAATAGAACAAGGCTGATTAACTGAGAAGAAGTCTCCAGCATTTGGTTTCCAAATCCAAGACTGATAGGTTGTTGTAGGAAAAGATAGTTTCCCTGCCTGCTGCAGATATGGAGTCTTATACATACATAAAACATAAAAACACATACCAATGTGCCAACAGGTTTTTAATTATTTATCACACTCAGAACATAGAGTGTGATAACATTCCTGAAGTTGCTTTTTCATTTGTTATATCAGGTTTGCTTAATGAATGTTCAGCATTTGTTTGCTAAGCATGAATGTAAAATGGAGCAAAATAAGATCCTTGTCAAGGACCATTTAAATGGAAATGCTAGTGTTACAAAAGGTGATAGTCTGTGTTCCTTGTAAACAATTTATTCCTACTTTCCCTGCCTAACCTGCTTGCAAAGATGACTGATTAACACCTGCTGTTTTGGACTGACTGATTGTTTTAAATGTCTGTGTATTATAAAAGGTACATATATTAAAGGTGTGCTTGTATCAAGGTGTGTGTACAGGAGGGGACTTTTTATAATTTAAAAGCTCTGTGGAGTTTTGTTTACTCCCTTTCAGAGAAGATGACTTCAATAATTTTATTTGTATTTGTATCTATGGTGTAAGACTCAGAGTTTCAAACCCCAGATATCTTCTGTGTGACACTCAGAAAACTACATAGAGGTGAATTTCTTTTGACAATGAGTGAGTGCCATCACCCAAAGTTACAGGTCTCTTCTGAAAATTAGATACATAAAATGTTCATGTTCAATACAGATACAAAATGAGATCCAAAATCCATGTGTGTTTATTGCCTACTTAGGTTATAAAAGTACATCTACAAAAGAGTTAATACTTCAGCTACATTTTAAGTGTCTAAATATAAAAATTGCCTTATTAAACTCACATTTGGTTGAAATCTCAGAATACCCAAGTGTATAACTCTACGGATACACATTCTGACAATCACATTTCCAAAGCCCCTCAGCCATCAGTCCCTTAGCTATTCACTGTTGTGCACAGATGTACTAACTACAGTGACTATTGGGTAGTTTATGTCAACTGGATCTTTGAAAGTATGAGGGAGAAAAAATAATTTTTTCTTATAGGTGTTTGGGATATGAAATAATCCTTTTTAAGTAGTGATTGTCACTTAAAGAAAAGGATCATGAAACTACATTCTAACTACTAACACAGCTCATTTGAGAACCATTCTGTAGTTTTGAGTTATTCTCCTCCAACAAAACCCCTTTGGTTTTCCCTTTTGTAGTAAAAGACTTATATTGTGACAGAGGAGAGATTTTGTAACCAGATTCTCCATATTGGACCTTTCAGTCACCTCTTCTACTATCTCTTTGCTATCACTGTTAGACTTTGCAAGTCTGCTAGTTATTTAAGCAACAAAGTAATTTAATTTAGACTCTAACAGACTTTTTTTTTTTTTTTTTACCTTTTTGGATTTTTTTTTTAAGTTTCTGGAGTTAAAACAGGGTGACGATCTAGCCTGCCAGAGGAAACATTGAGGACTTAATCTAGAGACTTTGGGGATCTAAACGTTGATTTCTGGTTATGCACAGAATTATTTCCTTGCAGTGATTGGGTTGTTTATGTGTGATTCTTCTTATTTAATTTTAGCTGTCTAAAAGGGAGGTCTTTAATGTAAATTAGTCATTATTGGAGTTCCCAGCACAGTAGACAGAGAAAAGGATTCTCTTACAGAGGCCAAAGTGTTCCTTCCTAGTGTCTCTGACTAACAGTGTGATATACTTTCTAGAAGTATTTCTCTAGGGACTTGACAAATGGCTTAGACCAAGTTCAGATGCCAAAGTTGGGTGAAATTATCCCTTAACTTTAGCGCCTTTTTTTAGACCCTAGTACTTTTCTGGACCAAAGAGTACTAACACCCATGTCTAAACACATTTGTGACCACCAAAAATGCTGCTTTTCAAACTAAGAAGTCTCAATCTCATGCTTCTTGGTCAGAAATTTGTTTCCCTTATGTTCCATCCTTAGTTAGTCCTCTGGCCTTTTATTGCTGCTCAGAGTTCTTCCCACACTTTCACATTAGTCAAATGGATGGGTCAAGGTTCATTAATAAAGTTTTGAGCCTGGTCTCTGTAGGTATGAGGTGTAACCTGGAGTTTGCAGACAGAACTCCCAACCAGATGTTTTCAAACAAAACTTATTCACAACGTGTGTAAGTATTCTCAGGGAAGTATGCTATAATTATAAGAGGAAAGTTTCTCAATCCAGGATAAAACTTCTACTGTACTGAGAGACAGATCCATTTTTGGATTACGGGATGTTTGATTTTGGATACAGGATATTTGTATTCTCAGAGTTCCATTTTGTCTTAATGTTGATTCTCAGTTTAGTTACTGCTTTATTCCCTTGACTTTACCCCTAAGCTTTCTCTGCTGATAGCAGTTGCCCTTTTTCCCCTTGCATTTGGTAAATTCTCCTTTAGTGAATACACTGGGATTACTTTAGCTCTGTATTTCAAAGCCAATGCAAAAATTATGGTTGGCTCAAGTACAGAGGTCACTGAATCCTCCATGTAATCACAAGGTGACCAGCACCACTACAGTGTATTGTCTATAGCTGCTGTTCCCCAGAGTTTTCAAGTGAAGTCTATTCCTATATTCAGCTTTCTTTTTTGGGGTTAATCTTTGTGATGGATGTTCTCATATTCTGTTTGAATGCTGGTAAAAGTCCACAGTTACTTCTTTCTCCTCTCTCTTGTTGAGGATATTCAGATAGTGACTGTCAGTATCAAATGAAAAAATCAGCAGTAGAACTGATGTACAGGAATACTATTCAAAGCACTAGAGGAAAAAATAGGATCTCAGGAACAGCACAGGGGTTTTTTTACATTTTGCCATTCTAATATAGCTGCTTGTCAGTGTTACTGGTAGTATACTGCAGCTGGTAACAAAATTCAGGTGGAGTGGAAAGGGATGCTGGCCCCATGGAGCACGTGGAAATTGCTGAGTAACTGACAGCCTGCTGTTGCAAGAGGTGAACATGGAGAATCTCTGGATCCACCAAGATTATGCTGCAGCTATTGTTCCTTTGCATTTCAGGTAACTGTATGTAGTACATGCTTTTTGACTTTTTCAGGACACAAATAGCAATGCATGTAACAGCAGTTCCCAGATTTTCCTCTTTCACCACATTTCAGAGTCATGACTGTATTCCTATTCCTGTTTTGTGGCTTTAAATTTATAAATGGATGAAATATACATATTTTGAAGATCCTTTTACTTTCTGCTTTTATGAAGCCTTTCACTTGACTGTGATGCTTGCTTTTCCATCCTTGTCTTGTGTACTTAAAGAACAGAAGGAACAGATCTTAATTTATTATCTAGTTCATCATTTTTCCACACAAGCAAGATTATCAGTATATGTGTTGTTCCTCATTGCTTTTTGTGTAATCTATTTTCAGAGGTCTCTAGTGAGGAAGGTATCACTGACTCCTAGGTAATCTTTGCCAAGGCTTCAAAAATATTACCTTATTATGATCTCTGACACCATGAATAAATAATTTCTTTCATTTCTGCAGCACTCTCTATGTAGTTGAAGGTTGTTATCAGCTCTTTCTGCTGTTACTCTTCCAGCAAAACAACTGCAAGGTATTCAGTCTTTCCTCCTAGCAAATGTTTTCTTAAATTGTGCTTGTTTTCCTCTGGACTCCCTCCAGCTGTTCGACAATTCTTTTGAAATTCAGTGTCCCAAAGTGGATGTGCTTGCCTTCCCTTCTTAACTTCTCTGCCTTTGTTCCCAGTCTTGGATATTTCCAAACAAGAGATGGCATTGATGTAAACTAACCCTGCTGGGTCTGAAGCTGAAAAGCTATTTTTAAAGGTTGTCTACTCTCTGATCTTTACAACAGAAAAGACTGCTCATACACTTTTGAAATGTTGTGTTCCTTTATGGTGGTAAAGCATGACTTGTCATTCAGATTTGCAGTTACTTGAGCAAGAAGTCCCTAAGATAGTTCTCCCCTCTATGAAAATAGCACTACTTCTTATTTTAACAAAAAGTTTTTTTCTAATTAACTTCGAGCTTAAAACAATGCTTTGATTGTTTTACATACTCAAATTTTAATCAAGCTAGAGTGAAGGAAAAAGCATGTAATTCTGGAGGGAACCTCAGAAATGTTGTTTAAAAGAAAAGCTGTTTTTTTAGTAAGTTTGTCTCAGATATTCAATATACTGCACAGAATGAAGATCCCAAAAGTAGAATTTCTGGCTAAGAGTCACTCAGTTTCAATTTGACATTTTTGGCATAAGGGGACCTGGTTTGGACATTTATTATTCCTGTATGCTCACAGGTGATAATTTCAACGTCTACTTCTAGCATAAATACTAGAAGAGTGACTTATTTGGGTGACTGTTTCTGGGTAGTGTGTGTGTCTCTGGTGAGAATATATTAGAAGTATTGCAGATAGTTCTGCAGAAACTCAGCATATTGTGGAAGTGTGATGGATGAGCAGGGGTATAAGAGAAAAAAGGATTTGAGAGAAACAAAAAGATTTGCAGTCTCAGGTTGGAGGAAGGAGTAGGGTTAGAAAAAGGAAAAAGGGGAAGAGTGATAACTCTAAATTAAGCATTTTAGGGACATCAATATAAATCTGTCACTGTACACATTATCCTTGTTGGTTTCAACTCTTGCATGAAACATAAGTTTGGGAATGTATCCTTCTCTGAAGGTATCTAATTACCCTAGTTTCCCCCCTCCCCCACAGTACCAAATTCCAACTGGCTTTGGGGCATCTTTCACCTCTGCAAGGGGTCTGAGCCCTCCTGTTTTCTCCATATACTCTCTCCCAGGCAGAGGAGAGAACTCACTGCTCTGGACTGAAACTTCATCCATCGAGGTTCCTGCATTCAGAGCAGATCAGAGTGAAGAGGGTGTATGCAAGGTGCACATCATAGGAACAGAAGCATTGATGCTTCTGAGGCAGCAATAATAGAACCAGCTCAGGTGACTGAAGCAGTTCAAATGTTTAAAAGCTGCTGCTTCAGTCTAAATTCATCTCCATGCCATTTCCTCATTCAGCTGGGAACATTTCATGGAGATGAATTGGCCACTTCACACTTCTGTGAACCTCCTAAACTACAGATGGATGTAGAGAGGCCTTTCTTTTCATCCTTCCTTTTAAAAGTCCCTTTTTCAATACTGGAAATGTCACTATGGCAAAGGCAGTGTTTTGTGATTAATTTTATATAGTAGTACAGTGGAAAACTAGACTTCCTATAGTTAGGCTGAAGAATTTCTGTCTTCTGAGAACCTTTGGAGGTATTTTACAGTGTGGATGACTGACAGGATTGTCTTAAAACTTGTTTCGTTCAGTAGTAATACAAACTGAGTTAAGAATTTAGGCCAAGAGCTCGTGAAGCAAAGTCGTCCCAAAAGTGAAAGATACATACTGTATAGTATATACATATTTATTTTCTATATATTTATTCATCTGACTAGGTGCATGTACATGAACATACATAATATAGGATTTTATTATGTGTGTCTGTGTGTATATAAAATGGTTATTAAATTCTGATGGGTTTATTCTTTTTAACAGTCCAGTGCCTCTGTCCGCCTCCTTTCCAATGCATTCCAGTTTGTACAGTACTTCAGAGACACAGTTTGGAACATATTTTAAAAACTGTTTTGGTTAATGACTTATTACTTTGGGTGGGAAGAAGAAGTTCTGCTGTGTTCCAGATAGTTTAATAAGACATGCAATTTGGCCTTTACTGCACACAGACAGCACATGTTTCAACTCTACATATTTCACATGTCTCTGAGAAAAAAAAAAACCCACATTATCAGAGAACAATTGTTGGTGCCTTTCTAAAATCCCTTCTGCATTTTATTTCTGAAAAATACAACTGAAGTGTAGAATTCAGGAAAGAAAACAAAAAATTGTGTACAAAAGACAGATTTGACAAGGTGGAAGAGAGATAATTAAGGCTACACTACTGTGTATTTTTGTGGTTTACAGGAATGACACTGAGTATAAATGGATGTGAAGGAGAGAAGATTGTAAAGGTGTCAACTGGGAGAAAGTGGAATGGGCTAGACTAGTTAGTCCTAGAAGAGACATAATAGATTAAATGTCATGGATCATAGAAAGTCAGGGAAACTCCCCAGCACCATTTCCTTCCCATTTTTTGGGATCTTTAGTAATGTAAGAATGAAGTACAGCTAGATGGGGAGAGTATCTAGAACTTCACAAGAGAGTTCCAAAACATCACAGATCTTTAGAGTCTCCAAGCAATGGAGAGCAAGAGCTTGGGCCAAAGCTGAGTTTCAAGTGAGGATTATGATCCCAAGAAATACAGCTGTTGAGCATGCAGGTACAGAACGTGTCATCTTTATGAAATCAAAAATCAAAGGGAAAAGTTTTTGATGAACAAGGTGAGTATATAACAAAATTCAAGAGCAGAAGAAAAAACCTTGAGAACACCTAATTTACATTTGCTACCTCACAGCTCGATGTAAAAAGACAACCCTGGAGACATGGATGTTGGTTGGCTGGGAATTCTTTTAACCTAAGATACACTCTTTGCTTATATCTTAATAGCAGAAGGATCTGGTTTTACTTATTTCGGGCAGTGTAAACTGTGGAAAATTATTATGTGACCCAGAAGGATTATTAAATAAAATAAAGCTTCCAGTAAAGTGTGTTGTAGCAATTATATATATATATCATTTCATCATGGGCTGCTTCTGGAAAGCACAATCTCCAGATCAAGGCATTTAGCAGCATTCAGAAAATAACATACCCACTGTAGAAAAAATTATTTAATCAAAACCTTCGTATGTGGAAGCAGTATGAGTACAGATTCAGATTTTAATTCACTGCTTAACAAATAAGTAGGTTTTATTCAAGGAATGTTACATAAGGGATCCAATAGCTTATTCATGGCACTTCAGGAAAGAGCACAATATGCGATCATTCACTGGTGATATCTTGCAGGAGAGAACCTAAAGTTCTACTGACTTGCTGACTAAGAGAGCTGAGTGTTTTGGTTTTTTTAATGTATTAGACATTCTTTGATACATTTCTTTAAAAATGGCACAAGCTGTAAAACGTACAGAATATGAGAAACTCAGTTGTCCTACACCTTTAATACAAAAGAAGGGTTGCACAAACTACATTTCCCAGCATGCATCTTTAATGTGAGGTCAGACATACCTTTTTTCTTTCTCTCCGCTCAACCCAGAAATATCAACACTTCTGTCCTACATCCATCCCTAATCTATTTATGTGAAATAACCCTTCTTTTCTCCCTCCAGCCCTCACACACATACACAACAGAGAAGCACAGAGAAGTGTGAAGCAAAGAATTACGCAGTTAGAAAGATGTCTTACATTTTAGAGAAGTGACAATCTTTGGCAGTTATGAGTTTAGGGTATGCAGTTTTTTGTTACTAAATATTGAAGAAAAACATGTTTTCTCAAGTGTTCTTCTGTCTGCCATCATTTAGCTTACTTCCAAAGCCTATACCTCTTTAACATCCTGAAGACACCCACTTATCAATCTTCCTGGACAACATCCTCATTTGTCACAGCAGTGCTTTACTACCAAAATCAGCAGAACTGCATCTCTATCTTGATTGAATTGTGATCTTTTCCTTTCTCCTCCTCCTGTGAGTCATTAAAATATGAAACACATCTTGTCCTGCTTTATACCCTATGCAGAAGCCCAGGAGACATCAGTTTTATGGTGGCCATTCAATGCACAGCAACACTGAGAATTGTCTCCTTCCTACAGGGAGAAGAACCCCACTGCTGCTGTGAGTGCCATTATATAGATGGGCCCTTTGTGATTTTTCTTCTGAGTGATTTTGCAAAGGTAACTTCAGCTTCTCTATCCATTCCCCCATAGGAGTGGAAAACTGCACTCAGACTGAGAATAGTTGTTTCATTTATATTTCCTTTGGAAAAGCAGACCAACAGTAAAAACCAAGAACTTTGGTTTCAGCAGGAGCAGCACATATTTTGAGTCAGACTAATATTTTTTCTTAGCTCTGGCTGCAAGTCAACACCAGTCTGTGAGTCCTGATTTCTTACCTGTTTCCATCTTGTTTACAGGTGAAAATAGTCTTATGCTGATCATTGTTTTCTCTGCA
The DNA here is from genome assembly GCF_031877795.1 of Strix aluco. NCBI lineage: Eukaryota > Metazoa > Chordata > Aves > Strigiformes > Strigidae > Strix > Strix aluco. The sequence continues at coordinate 90,923,355 of NC_133971.1, read as the reverse complement.
GTCCTGCCAAAAATAATAAGTCTCTGCTTTTCCTTTCTACCTACTTGCCTACAAAACAAAGTAATATGGAGTAACAGTTCTGAAAGCCTGACCTTTGAGCCAGTGTTAAGGAAGATTAAGAAGGATAATTAGTAAAACCAGTATATGTCTCAATGTGTATGAGAGAGAAGAAATACCCATGTCCAAGCCTTATGGATTTTAGCTGGTTTTAACAACCACTTCAAACCCTTGTCTAGATAACTCCTGTGTGATGAAAATTCTTATATGATGAACATTTCTGTATAATACAAACTCATTATGGTTGGAAGCTAGATTGTCATTGCAAGACACAGCAGATTTTTATAAAGTACTTCTGTGGTGGGTTGACCGTGGCTGGACACCAGGTGCCCACCAAGCTGCTTTATCACTCCTCTCCTCAGTAGGACAGGGGGGTAGAAAATAAGAGGGAAAAAGCTCAGTCAAGAGAAAGGCAGTTTAATGAAACAAAAACAAATACTGTGTGTAGAAGCAAAGGAAAACAAAAGATTTCTTCTCTGCTTCCCATGAGCAGGTGAAATCCAGCCACTTCCCGGGCAGTAGGGCTTCAGTATGAACAGAACAGAGCAGACCAGAGCAGAACAGAACAGAACAGAACAACAGAATCATCTAGGTTGGAAAGGACCTTGAAGATCATCTAGTCCAACTGTTAACCTACCACTGACAGATCCCAACTACATCATATCCCTAAGTGCTATGTCAACCTGCCTCTTAAACACCTCCAGGGATGGGGACTCCACCACCTCCCTGGGCAGCCCATTCCAATGCCTCACAACCCGTTCTGTAAAGAAATACTATGTGTATGTGTAGCTGTTGCTCTGAAAGACAAATATTGTAATAATGAATGCCTCCCCCTCTTCCTCCTTTCTCTTAGGTTTTCTTCCTGAGAAGACATCGTGTGGTGTGGAATATCCCTTTGATTAGTTTGGGTCAGCTGTCCTGGTTATGTCCCCTCCCAAGATCTTGACCACCCACCAACATACTGGCCTTTGAGGGTGACAAGGGGTGGGAAGTTGGAGAGACAGCCTTGATGCAGTGTGAGCCCTGCTCCGCAGTAGCCAAAACAGTAGTTTGTAATCAACACCTTTCTGTTACTGATACAAAGCACAGCACTATGAGGGCTGCTATGGGGAAAAATCAACTCAATTTCAGACAGACCTAATACAACTGCTTAGCATTTGTAGAAGAAAACTTCATTTATTATCTTGGTTCTAATGGTTTTTTTGACCTGTGGTCCATGAATCCTCAAGGTCTACTTCTAAGGGCTGCTCAAACAATAGCAAGAACAGCCAACTTTTGCCAAGAAACTATTCACTGTCATGGGGTCTATGCCTCCCTAAGAATATTTTGAAGATTGACAAATCCTCACAAAAATTTGATAGCCACTTCTTTAATTTATTAATTTATAATCAATACAGAAGAATTACATCTGTATTTAATGATTAGAAACTCTCTGGTTCTATGATATTTTCAAAAAAATGTGACTTTTTTTTTCAGGTTATTCACTGGTGAGAAGAATGTAACCCTGTGAATGTAAGAAACTTATGTTGCAAGTGTTTCACTTGAGAGGTTCTCTTTGGTTTCAATAAATATGGAATCAAACCCTGTCTCTTAAAAATATTTGTAACTTACTTCATAGTATTTGGCATGTTTCACTTAAAAGTTCATATTTGGCATTTACTAGAACAGCTTTCCACTGTAATTCACTGACTTTCAGATTTGAATACTAATATATAATTCAAATTTTAGCATTTACAAGACAGAACATACATGAAAACAGTTAAGTACTTAGGAATAGTTTTCTGATTCTGCTTACATTAACAAAACAGTTGACCAACTATACCTCTGTGCAGCATCTGTTCCACACATGGGTGTATAAAACTAGCAGGACTTATAAAATGACAGACAGCTTCCAAAGGGTTGTTTAGAAACCAAACTCTGAATTCATACATTACACGGAATCAATCAGTGAAGCATTGCTTTTGTTCCAAAGGAGACTCTGAATAAGGGCTAGGCTATGAAATTATTCCTGCCACCAGATGCTGTTTGTCTGCTTCTGTGCTCTAATTGCTATCAATAATTAAACACAGGTCTCTGATTCATATGCACAGAGTCGGAGATTCTTAAATTAAACATTTTAAAGTCATTATAGTACATTTTATATGTTCAGCTAAACACTGCACTCGGGCTGATTATGATTAAATATACTGATACTAAATTACATATTGATTCCATAAATATCAATGGATACCCAGAACAAATAAGATTCCTGGTAAATAGAAGGAACATTTTAATTTCAGATGACTAACAGAAAGCAGCTTATATTTATTTATATATGTTACATTATGTTGCATATTGTGTAAAGAGATGACATCCCCCAGTTGACTTGCAGAAAATACAAAATCATTTCCATCCATTTGGAAAACAACAAAAGCAGAAAATGTGGTATACACAAGTTTGTGTGACAGCCACTTGAAAAGTCAAGTTTGAATGCAAGTGAAGCTTGCACTTGTTAATCAGTCTGTGACAGGCATGATCTTTTCCAAAACTATGTCCCCAAGGTGATTCACACTCTTTTTAATAGAATACAGTCTGCAGTATGTCTGAAGAAAAAAAAATTGCACTCTTTGAAACTGCCCGCATTTACCCTTTGGCAGGCTGTACAATTTGATGACATACTTTCTTATGATGATTGCTATTAGTCATACTATTGTCCTGCACAAACGTTTGGCAGACTTTCAAACAGAGGTATGATGATGAGCCATCTCTGGTGATTCACTCTTTCCACTATAGCCAGAGAGGTCAGTGCAGTATGACCCCTAATATCAGATTTGCAAAGTACAGATTCTCTGGAGTCTGATGACACTGTTCAAACATTCTCTGCTTGTCCCAGACCATTGGGACTGTTGGCCTCTGTTTCCAGAATCCTATGAGTTGCTTTCTGTGACTTCTGCTCAATATGAGAAAGGTTCAAACCACTCAGATACCCCTTGGCTAGAGTGGATTTCAGGTACAGGTTACTATCCAAGACAAATTCTCATTTGAAATCTGTAGCTAAAAGTGAGTCCTATGCAAAGTTTTGTTAACAACTCCCTTTATTTCCTTTGATAAATTGCCACTGAACAACTCTTAGATGATACAGATCAGGTGAATGGAGAGTATGTTGGACAAAGGTTACTGAAAGACACTAAGTTCATTTAGACATTGAAAGGTCCCATTATTTTTGCAAAACAGTTTGCAAAACTAGTTTATCTGTTGCTAGTAGAGTCCCATAAGTGTTAATGTTCATGAACTATTTGGAGCAATAGTGTGCCCAAAGTGTAACGTGTCATGACATTTTATAGAGGCTTCACCATTGTACTCTGTAGGGTGGAGATTAGTAGGTGACTTTCATTCTGAGAGATTAGCAAAAAATCTTTATAAAGATTGTAACATTTAAAGTTCTCTTCCTTATCTTATATTCCCAGTCATTTAGGCTCTCCTCCATAAGTTTTGTTATCAGAAGGGAAAATTTCTTCCTAAAAATTAGTTCACATTCTAAGATGGCCAATGCAAATCAGCAGTTGTTGCTACAGTTAACTAAATTTCTGAAAAGAGCTGTTGTTGCTCAACATATGAGATAATTTAACTTTATTGCTTAATATGATATGGGTACTTAAACATAATTGTCTAATGTCATTTGTCATTTTAGATGCACATAGTACATGCCTCCAGCTGCACTCCGAAGGGTATAGGTCTCTCCTAGGTCCTGTGTCATACTGACAAACTCAACTGAATGTCTCCGATTTCTAGGATGTTATAAATGACATTTATGTTTAAGCAAGCTGACTCATTGGCACATGTCACTTCTAGTTTATCTGTTGCTCATAGAGTCCTATAAGCATTAACATTCTTGAATTATTTGGAACAATAGTGTGCCCAAAGTGTAGCATGCCTCGTGGCACAGTGAATAAAACTAGAAATCTTCAATTAGCTGTTGTACATTTTTATATTGTAGTTAGACACTTTTGTTAGACACTTCAAGAGGAGGAACAAGCAAAATATTATTAAATATGGCTAAAATCTTAGCAGAACCACAATAACCTTTCTGGATGGCTTTAAAGAGTCAAACATAAAGCACTATATATTTCCTTAAAGCTAAGATATATTAAATGCTGGAATGTTTTCTAATGACAAACCCAGTGTAGTACTTTATTAGTTTGCAATAGTTCTTTCATACAAAAAAAAAAAAAAAAAAATTGTCAAAAACAAATTGTCAGATTTTCTGACAAGCTGATATCATTGGTCAGAACAGCTTAGTTATCTGTTATAAAATTCATCTGACTTAACTCATTTTAAGACCTTGTTTACAGCAGCTCAAAACTTTACAAGCCCATATTTCTATGGACTGAAAAACTTTGTGTATGTATAGTGCTTTTTGTGTGGACTGTACACGTAGACCACATTAAAGTATTGTTGAAACATTCTGGCCAAATGTTCTGATTTTGGTTAGGATAGAGTTAATTTTATCCCTACTAACTACTATGGGGTGATGTTTTGGATCCGTGCTGGAAATAGTGTTGGTAACACGGGGATGTTTTAGTTACTGCTGAGCAGTGCTTACACAGAGCCAAGGCCTTTTCTGCCTCTCACCCCACACCACCAGAGAGTGGGATGAGGGTGCACAAGAAGCTGGGAGGGGACACAGCTGTGACAGCTGACCCCAACTGACAAAATGGATATGCCAGACCGTATGGCATTATGCTCAGCAGATAAAGCTGGAGGAAGAAGAAGAAAGGAGGGGAGACATTCGATATTATGGCGTTTGTCTTTCCAAGTAGCTGCTATGTGTGACAGAGCCCTGTTTTCCTGGTGATGGCTGAGCACCTGCCTGCCGATGGGAAGTGGTGAGTGAATTCTTTGTTTTACTTCACTTGCGTGCTTGGCTTTTGCTTTACTTATTAAACTCTCTTTATCTCAACCCATGAGTTTTCTTACTTTTATTCTTCTGACTCCCCATCCCACCTGAGTGAAGTGAATAAGTGGCTGCGTGGGGCTTAGTTGTCAGCTGGGGTTAAACCACGAGACAAAAACAGCTCAAGTACCCCCTATATTAGGCAAACTAGAGAAACAGATACTCTGTTTTGTGCCCAGAAACCTTATAATTGAAACCACAAAATGGCAAGCATTTTTTTTTTTTCAGATATGTGGTTTAATACAGACTGTGCATTTGGCAGGGTTGTGGCCTTAGCAAACTGCCTGAGTCACGTTAATTCAGCCCCTGCCTGGGAATTACTTAATGATGGAATTATGTACAGTAGGTCCATTATCTGTTTCAGGAAACTGATGTATCCTATGGCTCAGGCTCATGGAATAATGAAGACTGCTGTTTGTAGGACTCCATCTCAAAAGTTGAAATGTGAATAGTAAACAAAGTTGGAGACTAGAAAGAGGAAAAATATAAACTGAGAACTTAATGAGATCTTGTTTGCAGTGGATTCGTGTTTAATAATCTTGTAAACAGAATTAACTGAAGGTTGGAAAGTGAACTTGCCCCTTTGTAGACCTCTAGAAAAATCACAGAGGGAAGAGATACCATGAACTCTTCACTGCATATTGGACACACTCTTAGTGGACAACTTGGAGACAAATCCTGTCTGAGGTGTAAATTCCCTGATGAGTAACGAAGCACAAAATCTGTTCCCTTCCTCCTCCTCTGTTTAAGACATCCATAGTGGTAGTAGACAGGCTAACTTTGTAATTTCTGAAAGGAGATGAGTTTACCATCCAGCTTTTTCCCTCACTGAGATCTTCCACCTGTCCTATTACCTCTGTTACTTATTCTACAACTATGTTTCTATGAGTTAAAAGGTGTGACAAGCTATTAAAGACTTCTTAACAAGGCAAGGTTGAACTTTCATCTCCTCCCCTGCAAGACCTTTCTCATTTCTACCCCCATGCTTCCTACCTGACGAAGAGCATCTACTTCCTGCCAACAACCTTCCCATATTTTTCCATGTTCCTATTTCTTTTTGGCCTGTCTATTAGGCAAGAGGCACCACAGGTATTGCTCTGAATGTGGTGACTGGTCATCTGCCTCTCAGTAGCTGAATTGTCCAGGCAGAGCATGTTGCATTTTAACAGCCACATGTAACTCTTAAGCTGTATTTTTGTACAGCTCAGTTGTGAGTACTTTAATATCTTTAAGATTTCTACTCCTCTGTCCAATTTGGCTGACAATAGCCAAAGGGATCAAAAGTTATTGTGAGAAAGAGGGCTGACAGACTCAGTCACAGAGATGGAATTGATGCCATCACATCACGTTTGTCCCCTTAGGAAATCAGACTAAAATGTGGGACACTTTCAGTATTAAGAATTTGATTGCTGCCCTGGAGAATTTCCTCACTGAATCTGCCACAGCTTTCTTACATGATGGTGGGCACACCACTTCAATCACCTAAGTATGACTTCAGGTATGAAATACAGGAACTGAGCTATGGCACATTGACCTGAAGTAACTAGGGGTTTTGCTTTAAAAACACATAAACTACTATGTAATTCTAAGAACTCTGAAAATATGGGTCCTGTGGGACTAGTACGGGACACTGAATTAGGGCAGATATATGGTCTGAATTTTTCTGGCAGGCATTTAAGAAAAGATTTGGGTTCCTGAAGTGATGTTTTGGTGAAATTTAGAAGCTGCAGTTTAGGAAGACAGTTTTGAAAAACTGTGCTTGATTTTTACCATTTGCTACCTGAGTGAATCTGAGGTCTTTAGTAATATATTAAGAATTTTGGGATTCTGATCATACTTTTTTCTTTTCAATTTTCAGTGATTTCTGAAGGCAAAATGCATGATCAGTCCTTGAGGAAAACTATTGCTTAGAACAAGTGCTCTCCAGCACAGTTTGGTGGTGGGTCTGGAACTGGGGTCAGTAGTGTCAAGGTCAGTCACAACAGTAGCAGCAGGAAGTCGTGGTTATCTGCTGGTATGGAACTCATAATTATATCCTCCCAGTTCTTACCACAGCCTACAGTCAATCAATTTATAAACACAGTCCCATACCTCTGTCTTCCTCATGTTCCTGTCATACTCTTTATTCCCATGAGCTACATAGAGTTCATTCTGTCCTCTTACTATTGATCAACTGACTACAGGTAACAGTCCCTGGGCACAAGCTTACACTGAAATTATTCAAAGATTACTTCTTTTTACAAGTTTCCTGTAGATGCTCATAGAGCACATGTTGATGTCTCATCCCTCTTTGAAAGCAGATTGTACATTAAACAATCGTATGTACTGAGAATCTTGCTATATTCATGTCATCTTTTTTCATTTATTTAACTTTTCTTAATTACCATTGGATAAAGGAGAGAAGATAGATAAGGGAAAGACATTCATTTTTAGCGGCAAGGAATACATGTTCTGTGCCACATTGTTTTTCAGAAAAATAGAGACAATACCGTTTCTATTGGATTTCCTTAAGGAAATTGTGACAAGTTGATGTCATATACATATGGCTAATTAGACAGAGAACATACTTATATTTCTTTAATTTGGAAGTGAAGCTTTCCGAAAAAGAAGCTGTGACAGTCCAACAAAGTCACAGTTTATGCCTCAAACATCTGGTGGGGAACATTGACGAAGGAGACTGTCTTTATGAAAACACAAGAGTCATGTATGTAATGACAGGGAGTTTTGGCAAGGGGAAGGGCGTCCTGAGGAGGTGGGACCACACCTCTCTGAGGCTGGACTTCCCTACCTTGGGCAACTCTGTGAGGAACCAGTGGGGAGCCCTTTTTCACGATGCATATGCTAACAGCGGTCAGACAGTGGTCATAGCTACAGAGAGGGGGGAGTAGCTCCCCAACAACTCCCAACACCACCGATGCATTTCCAGAAGGCTCTGAAGGTACAAACTATGCATGCACCAGATCTGGGAAGGTTCTGGAAGCATGAACTGCGTGTGACACCTGACTGGCCTAATGAATCCAAGTACATGTCCAGAGGAGGGGCAAGGGATTATAAAGACATAATTAAAGCCCCAATGCAGTGTCCCTCCAAAACTGGAGCTGTAGGCTGGCTGGACCAATGCTGGAACCAGGACTGATGACATCTTTCTCTTTCCCTCTCCTTTCCTCTCTCACTCTCTTTTCCCCTTTCTTCTCTCCCATTCTTTATTTTCCACATATAGGGCTTGTTGGGACATGTTGTGTGATTTAAAGTTTGTTAGTATATGCTGCATGTTGGACAAGGTGTCGGTGCACTTTCAGTTTTTCGGTATATGTTGTAAGCTTTGCCTCAGCCACTGTTTTCATTGTATTTGTGGATTTTTGGCTGTCATTCATGTTTTGCCTTGCCATTATACACTCTGTTGTGCCACTACTGGGTTTCAAGTAAATATGTTATTTGGCGAAGCCTTTCGGGTGATTGTTGTCACTTCTCGTACCACAGAGAGAATTAAAAACAACCTCACCCTAGCCCACAGAGTGAGACGGGACAGCGGCAAGCAATAAGATGAGGCTGGAAGGGCAATGTAGATCTGTACTGATGCATAATCCTCAATACATGTGTCCTACACTTATATATCATCATAAGTTCTGCGTGCAACTAAAATGTCTGTTGTGCTTTCTCAAGCAAGTCATTCTACTGAAATATTACTCTTTTCTTTAAGAGTAGGTTTTTGGGATAACTTACAACATCTATCAGATAGTGATGGAAACCGTGGTTAGCCAAAGCATTCTTACCTTTTTAGGCCATGGAAGTATACTACAGTTTAAAATCAAATGAACTAGACATTTAAACTCAGATCTGGATTCTGTTTTCAGAAATAGGTGATAATCTGAAACCTTGTCCCTTTTTTATATTGACTGATTTTGTTTTACCATTGCATCTGTAATGAATCCAATGAAATCTGGACTATCATAGCATGGAGCATCTTAACATGTAAGTCTTTTAACTAAGTCCATCTGTGCTTTCCTTTGCACTTGAAAATCTGAAGAAGTCTATCTTAGAAGAGTATTGAGAAAATAGTTAATGTTAGAGAAATAGCAGGGTACTATAATAATGAATGCCTGGGCAAAATTTCCAAGAAAATGAATAATTTTATTTTTAGAAGAAGGTTTGATTAACATCTGGTAAGACAGACCTGGGGCTAAATACAGAACAACGAACATTAATGAAGAACCACTACTCACTAAATGAGCACTACGCATTGTGAATGAACCATAGGTCCTGTGTATTGATGTAATTTTATATAATATTGTAAGGTGTGAAAACATGCACAAGACAAGTAAATTCAGGTACATGCATAACCTGGATTTTAACATGTCTGAATATTGAGTGCTGAAACGTGCAAGATTTACTAAGAGTCTTTTGTGTAGCTATTATTTAAATTTCAAGATGAGTATTAAGAGTTTTCTTCATTAGCTTCCGTGAACATGGGATCTCTTTCTAAGAATACAGTTTAAAATGATTCCGTGAACCTGGCTAAACTAATGGATATTTCAACTTTGTACAATATAATGATAAATTTCAAAATGACTATTTGGGCAGGTATCTTTAACACTGCAAAGTTTAGAGGAACTAAAATCTCCCTGTTCAGGAGGTAAAAAAGTGTCAGAGATGTGCTGTAGATGGCACACTGAAGAATTGGGCAACATTTGAAAACATAATAGTGGAAGATATTTTCTGTCTACTACTTATGAAAATGGAAAAACAAACAAACAAACAAAAAACCATGTGAACTTATTTTCTGCTATTTCTTATTGAATTAAATAAAATGTATTGTTCCCCTTTTCTAACAATATGTCTCTGTATCTAGGATAATTACCTTCTTACTTCAAAATCTTGTAAGACAATACAAAAAGACCTTTGTTTATCCTTTTCAGAAATTCAGATATTGTCTTGACGCAACATAAAAGGTCTGGACTGTTATTCTCTTCTTTAAAAAATATATTACAGCATTTGGCTCCTTTAAACTTATCTGCATGAAGTGAATGTTGTATCAAGCGTTCTTCATGTGCTGAAGAATCTCTAACAAAGCTCCTGAGAAGTGATGCATACCATATTAAGCAGCATTTCAGTGGAACAGCGTAGTTTCCCCTTTTGGCTTGTCAGCCATTGCTTGCATCACTACATTATTAATATTTTCGTCCTTGCTGTCCTACAGAGCTGAGCAACCTCTTTTCCTCCCTTCTCTCATTCTCTCTCCCACCTTGTGCTCTGCTTTTGAATTAGGTTGCAATAACATTTGTCCAAATTCAGGCTTGAGATTTTATGTAAACCATGTTTCAGAAAAGTTTACAGATGTAACAAAGAGTAAATCTTCATTTCTACCTATTGCTGGTTAGCACAGGAATTGTTTGGATGCAACAATGTACAGGATGTATAGTGGGAAGAAACAGTCACAGAAATAAGGCAGAAAGTACCCACTTTCTTACAGCACTGAAGAACGAAAGTGTTTGGCAGATTCATATGGGATAAAAACAAAGAGCTTCAGACTGGTGTATTAAAGGCACCTACTTTACTCTTCATAGTACTGATTTAGAAATAATTTGGCTCAGAATTCCTAATGTTATATTTAGTTAAATGAAACCACTTCTCATAAATGCTTTTATCTGGACGGAGTACTTGTTTTTAATCTAAAATTTCCATTTACTTCTCTAGTGGCTACAGAAGCTCCACCTCACCTTAAAAAAAATTTAGATTTCACCAACACTGTATTTCAATTTTTCACTTGGTGTGTTTCTCTTCCCCAAAGATTACATGCTGTGTTGGGGAAACATCACTCAGAATAGAGTGCAATATGTAACAGTACGATACCAGATTTTCAATGAATTTTGGGAGTACTTGATCTTTAAAAACTAAGCTCCACACATTGAAATATTAATTTGCATGCTTAAATTAAGGCATGTTAGCCTTAAGAACTTCAGTCAGAGCTCTCACATGTGATGAAGACATTCACTAATTGCAGAATATTTGGGATCAAGTCATTACCCCTAGATCTGGATTTCTACAGTGTTCTTGTTTAAAAAAAAAAATCCTCATTCAGAACCACTCTCCTTCCCTTTCTATCTCATTTACTGTGACTCCAGTTTGCTAAGTCTTATGTATATCTCAGTGCATGTGCATGTATAACAGTAAATATTGCAGCATTTCTACAATTAAACTCTACAAATGTTAACAGTAATACTTTTGCTTAATTGTACTATGTAATCCTTGAAGTCCAGACAAAGAGCAGTCTTAAGAAAGAATGTGGTATATAACACATTAGTTGCCTTTGGTAAATCCTGCTATAGTACAGAGTCTGAGCTTCAGAGAATTTCTCCACTGCTTGAGCCTCTAAATATTGAACCTCCCACTGCAGTGAAGCACTTGTACATGTAATATTCAGGCTGCCATAGATACTATAATAAAACACAGCTTTGAAGGAAGATGGGAAAGTAGGTCTCCATCCTTAATGGATTACTCTAAGCGCTGCGTTCAGGTTGCCTATTTTCTGACTCAGTATATCATTACATTGGAAAAATGTCAATAGGTTCATTTCTTCCTTTAAAAAATTATGTGTAGGATATTCCTGCAAGAAATAAAAGCACAGTGAAGACTTGAACCTGGTTATGAACTTTTTGGGGGCATGTTCTTATTGTATTTAAGGTAATGAATTAATCTGGTAAGAGATGAATCCCCTTGCATCCTAGCCAGTCCTCAGAGATTAGAGGGGCTAGGGGCGGATGGACTTATCTCTTAATAGTTATGCCAATTAGGGCCATAACTATAAGCCTGACACCAGATGCACGAACAGCACGTATGCTGTAGGTCTGGTTGCATTCAAGAGAAGCAGTCACGTTCACAAACAGTATGGTTTATTCTTATGCAACATCTACAGATTCTTTGAGATTGCCTATGATAAATGCACAAACTGCAGGTTGGCTATATAGCACTACACACAAAAAAATTGATTGTAATCACACACTTAATTCCCGGGTAATCATTCAGCATAGCTGAGGGCCCAAATCTTACCAAAAAACGTCTCTTCTGGGGGAGGGCGAGGAGCACAAACCCATCAATCTGTCCCTCCGATTTGGTATCAGATTATCATTCCTCCGATTTAGATAAATCTCAGGGTAGTATTTATATAAGTATATATATGTAAATGGGTGAGACTGTGGTCAATCCACTGTTTCTTGAGTAATGACTCAGCACATTCCTTGGTGCAAGGTGTGCACTGGTTTTATGGGAAAAGAGGAAGAATGAGAGATAAGGTCCACAGAGTACTGCAAAACAGTCCTTGAGAGAAGGGGAAGAGCAGGAGATCAATCTGCATAGTCATGTCGAATGTCCCTTGAGAAAAGTGGAAGAATGGGACTGCGTGGCCTTTACCTCGCTTCACATTACTCCTTGGTTCCGTGGCAACACAAATCACTGGATCTCCATCCCATCCTGTGTTTGTTCCGGGTACCATGTGTTAAGAAAATGTGTTTTGCAGATTTTTCACTGTTTTGTTTTTCCCACACTTCCAACAGTTCTAATCTTTGATGTCCTAGAAGGAAATAAGACTTTCTAGATGTTTTTATCTGGCACCTGCTCCATCAGGCATGTCTGGAAAATGGATAGAAAACAGGTGAGCAAGGTGAAGAAATGAACTAGGTATATGACTTCTTCACATACCAGGGCAAGTTTTCTTCAGTATGGCCAGAAAATACAGCATTTTACAGCAAGTTCTTCTTATTGTTCTAACGTTTCTTAAGATGATCCCAGTCTTAAACATAAGTTCAGCAGGGATTTCAAGGTTTGAATTTTAGATTAAAGCTCATAAAACTGGAGTTAGGTGTGGCTTAAGCACATAAATCCCTGTTTTGGCATAGTCCTCATTCCTTGTCTGTTAAATAAGGCTCAGATTTCTGAAGAAGTCTGAATGTATTAGGTAAGAAATTCAAATTAATTCAAGCCTTCTAATAACATACTACTTCTCTAAAATCTCAGCATAAATCTCTAATGGTGCCTTTTTTCTTTATTTGAGTTGTACTTTAACTGCTGATGTTAAGTAAAAGGCAAAGGAGATTGACGTAAATAATGTCTCACTTCTGTTTCCTATTTTCAACATTGTTGGTATCAAAACCTATACTTGAAGAGGAAATAAAATTGTCTTTTTCTCAACAAGCAGAGGCTACCAAGATGAAAGATTATTCTATCTCCTGAGATATCTATAGCCCTGGATGAAAGTGTGAGAGTTGTTCTGACTCACCTGGATTACAGAACCTGTAAGACATATACACAGTAATTTTACCAGCTCCCACACACTACCATTCATGAACCTTAGCACATTAAAACCAGTAAAATCTAGCTGTTATTGAAATAAAACTGTCACCTGAAGCAATATATTGCCTGGAAAAATTTGTCTTAAAAATAAAGAAAAAAGCTAAGAAATGTCATAGGAAATGTTAGTAGCTGCTGCCTCCAAAACTAAAGTCTGCTTCTTGATACCTTATTACATAAATGCAGCTGTAACCCCCAGAGAGCTGATCTGCAGACACTTTGGAAAGTGCATGCTGGTACATACAGGCTGAAAACACTCTGGAGCCTTTACTGAAAAATTTTAATTGTAGTAGTGAGGGTTTTTCTTTTTTCCTCTCTTCACTCACCACGTGGAATTGCAGGAAAGTCTTACAATAGAAAAAAAACAAAACAAAACAAAACAAAAAAAAACCAAAAAAAAAAAAAACCAAAACAAAACAAAACAAAAAAACCAACCAAACAAAAAAAAACAAACGAAAATATATGTCATCGTGTACTTAGAAAAACATTGTGCAAGCTGCCCCAAATTCCGAAGGGACAGTGATATTTCTTATTCTTGGAAGAACTTTGTCATCAGTCAAACAACCAATAATGCTTTTTAGTATAAACATCACCACTAAACTACTGAAATTATAACCTTCACCCAATCTTACAATCTCATCAAGACACTGATTTACACAGTGTCACTACAGAGAAGAAAAATACTTGTTTTCAATATTTTTTTTTAGAATGACTAAATGCAACAGTAACTTTAGTCACCTTACTGAATCTCAGGAATGGAGGTTAGCCCTAAAATTAGTATACCAAACTTCATGTCTGTATGTGAAATAGGTGTTTTAAATTCCCACTATACAAGATGAGCATCTGGTCAATAGAGCCAGTGGAGTTAAGAGAAAGGTTCTGCTCAGCCTAAAACTGATCCCTGGGGCATGACTAAATTTCATGTTTAAAACATTAAATTATATGTCTACACATCTGTAGGTGAGCTAGGAAATTCATTCAGTTGCTTAAATGACGTTGTATAATGATGTTTGAGGCAGCTTACCTAGACCAACCACTCCAGCAGACATGTTTACCTCACCTTCAGCTGCTGCTCCAGGTTTGTACAGGTCTCCTGTTCATCCTGTCTTGTATCCATTAGTTCTGTATGGAAGTTTAAGGCTTTCCAGTGACTCTAGACATATGTTCAGAGGCAATTCAAGCAAGCCCCAGGGCGAGAAGGATTCATCTCTAGATTGTAGGCCTGAAATTAGATCCCTAGATGTGGTGTATGAGCTAGAGGGTGATTCATTTACCTAAATCCATATCTCTTTTGCCATTTCAGGACCTCTGTGGTACCTGCTGTATCCACATCAGACTGATAAATACAGTCCAGAAAATGTACACCATTCTGCAGCAGAAACTGGAGGTAATGCTGAAGTATTTCATGTAACACTGGACATTAAAATGCGTGAAGCTGAACTCAGTCACAACCTAGGAAGGAACATTAAGTCTGTAAGGCCGAATAGGCAGCAGTCTGAGCCTTCAGGTGACAAGTCCAGGTCTGTGGGTGTGTGGCATTTAAAGAGCATCAAAGGCTGAGAGAAAGGTAGGGATACTAGTCCCTTTCCACTGTCTAATTGAAGAGGTAACTGAAGCAGAAATCAAGCATAGATCCCTTTGAAACTGTTTGACTTTCAGAAACATTGAATGCTCTGCACATTTCAAAATCAGGGACTGATACCTGTGTTCTCGCTGAGGTTTTCTTTTGTAAGCATGGCTGAAGGGCTTGATTTTCATAGGTGCTAAATAGTATTAATTAATGCCTATAGTTTGGCACCTGGCAACTGCAAAACCCAAAATTAGATGTTATTTTTGACAATGTAAAACTCTGTCTTTAAGCTCCAGGGAAACATTTTACAGAGATAGAAAGGGGCTGTTTCACCAGCTTTACCTCATACATATAAATCACCAAGTTTTATTTTTAAATGTTGGTTGGCTTTGGGGGGGGGGAAATGGGGATATTGTTTAGAATAACTTTCTTTTTTTTTTTTTTTTTTTTTTTTTTTTTAAAAAAAGGGAGAGGATTATGTTTTCTACACATACAGGCTTCGGGATCTGAAGAATGGTGATAGTTCATTTGCAGGTGGGGGAACACCTTTTCCAGTCCCATATGCTTGTTTGAAGTCTATGGGAAGCGTATGGGCTCTGTTGCTTAGCAACCACCCTCCCTCTTCTCGGAGTAGCAGGAGAATGCTCTGCGCATGCATGTGCAGCAATAATCTAGTTTTCAGACCACAGAAGGCCTTGTTGTGATACAGTCAGCCAGATCATATACAGAGGTATTTTGCAGATGATCAATCCATTTCAACTCAGTGTAGGCAAAATCTGAACCAGCTACTTTTAATGATATATCTCTGAGCTGAAACTATTTGAGATCATTGTATCTTGTTTACTGGGAAAATTAAGGGAATATTACCTAGGCAGTGAGTTCCTAGTCCAAGTTTTTACTGACAAGTCTGTGACAAACTGTGTAAAATTATGCTGAAGTATCCAGGATGTTTGCTTAGAACAGAGGGAAATGTGAAAAACATATAGCTACAAAAATGGAGAGTCATTACTGTTGCATTGGACTGAACTGAAAGATAGTCACTTAACAGGTTAAGAAACACACAGGGTTCACATGATGGTTTTTCCCTCTGGCCACTTGTCAGAAGTGTAATGAAACAGCGGTGAGTTAGTTATGTATCTTTGTGTCTGTGCTACCTACACGGGTGTATGCTAGTCATCCAGTGCTGATGGGTGTAAGATGTACACTAGATGGTGCTTGCACAACACAGGGAGCAAAAAGTGCGTCTGTCTCAAGATGTGTCAGCAACTCAGTGCTCCACCCCCTCCTCGAGTGTTTTCTGTGATGCACACTCTGTTCCATTAAGTGGAGTCATATAATTAAATATAGAAGGTTCACGAGTGATGTAAAATAAATGTTTATTTGCTATTTCACTGACCAATGCAATAAAGACATAAAATCATTCATTTGTATATCTGTATATGTTTACACATATTTATGTGTATACACAGTTTTGGCAGCTCTAAGTTTCTAAAGACAGAGAGCTGGTATTGTGAAACCTTTTCTACATTTCTTTTAAGAGCTATAGATGCACAGAACTGCAATGAAAGGAAGGGCTTTTTACTATATGCTTGTAGAGCACTCAGCACCATTCATGTCTTAACTAGTGTCTAAAATCTAGCATGAACTATCAAGCATTTTGGAATAGGAGAAAAATAAAAGGGAAACAAAAAAAAAAAAAAAAAAAAAAAAAAAAAAAAAAAGAAGGACATGTATCTTCCCCATTTCATCAGCACTGTCACAGGAAAGAAAAAGAAAATCAAAAAGGAAACCCTGAGTACTGAAGGAAATTGCCTCTGTCCACTATACAAAGACATATAAATTGTTTAAAACCTTTTTAAAGATCCTTAGGACATCTGAGGAACTCAAGGGAAGAAAACCTGAGTCAATCTTTGTTTTATTTCCATGTGCTCCATAAATTTGTATATATTAACAAAGGTTGTCTTTGACTTCATTCAAAAATAAGAAATAAAAAGCTTAAAAACTTATTGACAATGATTCAAGTGTCAACATAATACATAAGCTCCCCATATCCCACCTTAAATAAGATAAACACACTACCAAGATATAACATAAATTGATTCTCAGCCCATTGTTTTTAAAGTCCAGACACAGTATCAGAACACAATAATCTAACACCCAGTTAAACATGTTTAACTCTAAATTTGTTTAAGGATCTTGTTTATTTCAGTCATGTCTGGAGGCTCTTATATCTGGAATGTGGTCTAAAATCAAATGTAATTACTTTCAATGGATGCACATTTTGAGCAAGGCTGGATTTTGGACAGAGAAAGGGAAGTGGATAGCAGGGCTGGGGAAAGGAGAACTACCAGAAAGAAGGGAGAAGCTGAGCCAGATTTGCTTGGATTGGTGTCAGCACATGAACCCAAACATCCCAAATCAAATTGTGCTGCCAAAACACAAACAAGAGCTAAATGACAGTTTCTGCAGTCTTCTACTACCTGAGTTCATTGTAGTCTAGGTGTTTGTAAGAGTAGCAAGTGGTAAGCTATTGTCTGTGTTTTATTAAATAGGATGGGATGTAATGAAGTTTGGAGTAGTGGATATGGCTGTTCCTGGAAGAGTTAAGCAGGTGTATAACAAGGCCAAGTTACTGAAGGTGTAACAGAAGCAGATAAGCATAAACAATCTTAACCAATAGGTTCCAAATCCTCAGGATAAGCCAGGCACTTTATTCAGCTGTGGTTGACACTAACTTTCTGTGAGTCCATGGCTTTCCTATTTTCAATTTTTAAAATCCAAGGAATTTCACTGACTTCACTGTGAAGCAAAAACATACTTTAAAGTGGGCCAAGACATACTCTCTTCTAAGCAGCCCATTGTGGAGCAGGGTCATGCCAGACTATGTCTGCATCTGGATTTTGTTATTTAGAAGAGCAACAACACCTGTTTCTCATTTATGCAGCAGAATTAGCAGTTGGGCTCCAAACTTGGCTGCTATGATTTCTTCTGAGTCCAGGAGAAGTCAGATGCCAGGTGCTGGCTTTTGCAGCTCTGTTGCACAAGGATTTAGCTTGCCTTATTATATGATGTAGCAATTCCAGTTACAGGCAACCCTGCTTTCTTGTCCTGTTTCCCCCTATTGCTCCTATCTGCCAGCCTCGCCCTACCTCCCCACTATATTCTCAGACCAGAATGGGAGATAGACACCTAAATCTGGTAAAATTCAGAAATATCTGGGTAGATTCAGATCTTTCTTAGACCTGCAGGAAGGTCACAAGGATTTTCAAAGTGGGAGTTTAGTGTTTATGTGGGGGTGGCTGGTAGGAAGAAGCAGGGAGGAGAGACAGGGAGAAGGCACATCAGGAGTTTTCATGACTCAAATCTAGTAAGTGTATCACATCAGTCATAGGAAAAATGTGTGCCTTGCAGCTGGAGCCAAGGTGTCTGGACCATTTGAGTTGGCATTTCCTTCATGTGGTTGTAGCCTGTCCAGTTGATAGATAAATAAGCAAATAAATAAATCTTACCCCTGCAAAACAGACACAGACGTGTATTACACAAGGTACACTGAATCACACACATTAGCATTTCACTGTCTGTGTCCGATGGAGGGTGGGAGCTCATATCCTGCAGCAGGGCAGTTAAAATAATCGATGAGTGCGTGTTGAATCCCCAGAAAGAAGATGGGGGGGAGGGGGGGGGAGCGAGTGAGAGAGAGAGGGAGGGAGGAAAGGAGGGTGTGGTGGTTGGGGAGGGGGGATGGGAGGTGGGAAAGGTGCTGATTTCAGCCCTGTAGCGTCAGGATTGCGTCAATTTGGGTTTCAACCACGTCTTCAGTCTCGGAGCGGAGCTACTCAGAAGAGCCAAAACAGGAAGGGGGTTGCAAATCAGTGTGCAAAGGGGAGGACCGAAGCTTCCCCTCCCCCCTCTCCTCCAGTCCCCTCGCAGCCTCCTCCTTCACCTTCCCCACCACTCGTGTCTCCTGGTTTTGTTTTTTTTGTTGTTGTCATTTTCTTTTTTTTTTTTTTTTAAAAAAAAAAAAAAAAAGCTGAAAAAACCGGTCGCCTGGGCGCTGTGAGAGCAGAGAGTCGAGGGAGAGCAGGGCAGCCCCTTCGGCGCCCCGGGCAGGTCTCTTGGCACCCGAGGAGGTGTCTCCCGCTCCCCGGACGGAGGCTCCGGCACCGCGGACAGCGGCTCCAGCACCGCGGACAGCGGCTCCAGCACCGCGGACAGCGCACGCCGCCAACATGGCTCCGATCGCGACCGGCCGCCAGCAGTTCGGTAAGCGCGTCCCGGCCCCAACTCCCCGCCCGCCGGGCTGGGGGCTGCTCCCCTCCCCAGGAAAAGTGCAGGCAGGCAGCCTCTGCTGAGCCACCCAGCGCCTCCCAGCACGCGGCTGGTTGGGAGGAACCTGATTTCCCCCTTTTCTCTTTGGTCTCAGAAGTTGTGTGAATTTGCTTTCTTTCCCTTTGCTCTCTTCCTTCTTCCCTACCCATTCCCCCCCGGTAAACGGGGAGAGAGGTTTGTGTAGGTGCGTTTTCAAACGAGAGAGGTTTGGGGTTGTTTCCTCTGTCTTGGTTAAAGTAGCGTGGCTTCAGATTTAAATGATGTAAACGCATCCTGTGCCACAGAGAAAAATCTTTGTTCAAGACGTTCTCGGAATAATTGTCATTCCTTTTTTCTTGTTATAGAGAAAGACTTCTCAACCATTAGTTAAAGTGAAAGTTAGTCTTGTAAAGGACATTGCTAGGAAGATGAAAATACAGGATCCCAGTGTTTTTAGCTGAACAGCTGCATCTTGATCAATCAGGCTTCATTGAGAATAGCAATGATAACAATGAACTTTTCAGTTTTGTCATTTCTACGCACTGGATGTAGGGTGATTAACTGTGTTACCAGAAGTTTCAGAAACAGTCATATATGTGCGCTTACAAAATAGATACAAAAATAGCTATACTCAGAAAAGCAGTAACTAGAAATGTTCCCAAACTCTGCTTTACAAATATTGACTTTAGCCTAGATTATATTTGCTTTAGTAGTGGTTTAATTCAAGGAGCATTGCATTGACTTAAGTGAAGTGACTCCAGATTTATATCACGTAACTGAAATAATAAGTTCTCACAGAATCAATAGGTGATGTTTTCTATTAATACACTGCCTTGAACATTAACCAATTGATTTACATTATGACAACAGCAAGAAATTCAGGTTGCAACATAAGTAGTTGTAAATATAAAAACATTTTAGATACCATTTCATCGTGTTTCCTACCCCACCCACTTGATATTTCTAACCACACTTGTGACATCATGCTTATCTAATTACTTATTTAAGAAAGATAATTAATATTTTAAACACAAAATTGATTCCTCCACCACTTTCAGTAGTTGTAGAGTTAAAATATAGCATAATATCTATTACTATAAAAAGTCTGTCATCTCATGAAAAAGTATTACAAATGTGCAAACCATTCTTAAAAGCTATTAAAGTAATCTGATTAGCTTTCAATTATTTTTTGCCTTGTACCTTTATACCATGTATATTGAAATTTCTGCAGTCCAGGGAATTCTTGATACTCAGAGTCACGTGCTTAACTTAGAAAAAATACTTTTTGGTTATGTGTATAATTTTCAGTCATTTTATTTACAATTAAGTTTGTAGACAGATACAACTTGTCAGCAAAGGGAAAGAGACATGAATATTGTTGGAAAAAATTAATAGCCAGGCCTGATCCTTTCTGTGCTGGAACATTATATCCTAATATGCTCTGATAGTATTGTGGCTATTTTTAATCATCCCACTAAAAAGCAAAGGTATAGTGGCAGCACATCTATCTGCCCAGCTTTTAGCTGAATGAAACTGATTTAGTAATACATAGAGGAGGACAGTTTTCCTTTTCTCATCCAGAACAATCTGCTAATCATTTCTGAGAGAACTAGAACTGTTACACAATTACCTATAAGCATAAACAATGTAATTCTGTTAATATTCTACTGGTCTTTCACTGTTGCAGGGAATAAAGATTAAGCTCTGATTGTTACATTGTGGGAGGTTTAAACTCACTTAGTAATGTTACTTATGGGCAAAATTGGATTTCCAATTAGTTGTGCTCATTTACCCTTCGATGCATGCTTTGAAGGGCTAATGATACTCTATATGTAACTAATGTATCCACATGACAATTGAGGTTGTAACACTTGCTCAGTTTCTCTTTATTCAGTTTAAGTAAAGGATTCATATTAAGATAGAAGAGGATTATGTTTTAGTGTTTTTCTTATATACTTCTAAAAAGTAGTGACCTTTCTTGTAAACTCCCTATAGCTTTGATTCATAGTGTCTTAAATGTAAAGCTCAGTGGTTATCAATGATACACTTAATAGTTTTTTCAGCTTTGGACTCACATGTGACTGCCCAATGTCACATCCATCTGGAAAAGACACTTTGTACATAATTATTCTAAATTTTGTAGATAGGCTTCCTACTGTAAAGTATTGAAAATCCCATTGAAATTGTTGAGTGTTATAACCTCCAATTAAACTCAGTTCTTTCAAGAAATACCTCCAGGCAATTATGGGATAAGACCATAAAAAATGAGTTAATTGAGTGTACAAAGTATTCTAGGAAACAATGTGAAAAGTGGGTGATGTATCTATAAGTAATGTATATTTCAGAATCTACTTTATCTAACAAACAAAGCTCCATAAACTCAAAGCTGAAACCTTCCGAGAGCTGGTATTACTCACAGACATATAATCTCAGAAACTACACACAGAGGGATGAGACAGTCGAACCATTACTAATGGTTTTTACTATTAGGATGGGAATAGTATTTTCCTCCCAAACACTCTGGGTATGGAAAAATACTAACATAACAAGCGTGCCTTAGTATGGGAGTACACATGCATGCCTGCAGGTGGCGAGCAATATGTACAATGCAAAGCATCTCCAGTCTGTTGATCCTGCTGCTATTACCATCTCATATGAGTTTGTTTTACTAAATTTTTACTTTATTAAGTATCATACAGAGTCTAAGGCATTGCTGCTTATGTGCTTGTTGCTATTTATTTGATTTGCAGATGAAATTCCTACAGTGGTTGGCATCTTTAGTGCATTTGGCCTTGTCTTCTCGGTCTCCCTTTTTGCTTGGATCTGCTGCCAACGTAAATCTTCCAAATCCAATAAGACCCCTCCATATAAGTTTGTCCATGTTCTGAAGGGAGTCGATATTTACCCTGAGAATCTCAACAGTAAGAAGAAGTTTGGAGCAGATGATAAAAGTGAAGCAAAGAACAAATCAGTGATGCCAAAGAATTCTCTCCATCTTGACCTGGAGAAGAGAGATCTAAATGGCAACTTCCCCAAAACAACCACTAAAATCCAGAGCTCTCCAGATCCTGAAAATTTGTCTCCCAAGCACTTTGCAGAAAGGAAGAAAGATTCAGTATCCCCTGATAGTTTAAAATCCATCACTTCCCTGTCATCTGAAGACAAACAAGACAAGTTAGGAACTCTCTTTTTCTCCTTAGAGTACAACTTTGAGAAAAAGGCATTTGTAGTGAACATCAAAGAAGCACGTGGGTTGCCAGCAATGGACGAACAGTCAATGACTTCTGATCCCTACATCAAAATGACAATTCTGCCTGAGAAAAAGCACAAGGTGAAAACCAGAGTGCTGAGAAAAACCTTAGATCCAGCTTTTGATGAGACCTTCACGTTTTATGGGATCCCCTATAGCCAAATTCAAGACTTAACACTTCACTTTGTGATCTTGAGCTTTGACAGGTTTTCCAGAGATGATGTCATTGGAGAAGTCCTCATTCCCCTTGCAGGAATCGAACTGTCAGAAGGAAGACTGCTAATGGACAGAGAGATCATCAAAAGAAATGTTAGGGTAACATATTTTTTATCTAAATTTTAAAAGTGTTGTGCTAGTGTTAGCTATTATTCTTGTGAAATGTTGCTACCACCTTGGAAAGAAAAGGGAACCAGCTCATCATGCAAGTCATTGAGATGCTTTCATAATGGCAGTATGAGGAAGCAATTACACAAATGTAATAAAAGAACATTACAGTGAGCATGTTGCAAGAAATTGTTAATGTCCTAAACACTACTTGTTTATTCAGCTGGTCCAGCAGGTTTGAGTGGACCAGTTTACGTTAGGTCAAGAGGCCTCAATCCAAACTAATTTGCTTTAGAAGGAAAGAATAAAAATATTTGTATATTTTTCCCCTTCTTCTCCCTCCTCTTTTCTGTCTGAAATCATTCTTTATTGAAGCTTATTATAGTCAATGTAAATCTTTCAATTCAAATACCTGGGTTTTATAGCAGATTCTTAAACAATGCAGCCAGTCTTTGGTTAAGGAATTGGAACCTGTTAGGGACCGTATTGTTGATGCAGTAGTATGTTCTTGCAATCCAGTGCTCTTACTATCTTCTCTCTCAAGAATTGTGACACAGGCAGCAGCTCTACTAAGGACAGTAAGACATGAGGGGAAAGCCAAAGACTTACTGTAGTCAATGGCAAAACATTCTGACTTCACTGGGATAAAAATATTTCATACCATGTTGTCTCATTTCAGAATGCAATGATCATTTACAACTATCACAGCTGAACCACAGAAATGCACATGCATCACACACACGTCTCTTAATCTCTACTAAGGAATTGGAATGTGTATTGACTTTCAATTTAATTGTTTTGAAAGAGCAAGCATACTGCCAAATCAAATAAATGTCTACCAGACAACATACCTATAACTAATACTGTTATTTTGCAATTGTACTGCTATATTACAACAACTATAACTATGCCACTGATTTCTTTGTTGATAACTTATTGGATTTTCTGGTATATAAAGTATTATTTTTGCTTGTTTCCTTTGCCTTCCTCCTTTCTGTGAAAGAAACAACTCCTGAAAATTCAAATCTAATAATCATAGAAAAAGTCTTTGATCTCATCTTTATTTCATGTATATTACACTACTTTATAAAGTGTCAGGGATGGGCTTTCACTAACTCTTTGCATCCTTCCTGTTTAAAAACGTTTTACTGAAGATGGTTTTAATTTTATTTTATTAGATTTTCTTTTTCAATATATATGGAGTTTTGTTTTGCTTAAGATCTTTTTCTTTCACTGAGATTTTTTTCTCAGGATGGAGGATTTAATTTCTAATCTCTGAAGCTAATAATGTCAAGTTAACTTATGTTTTCACTTATTTGTTTTTTATTTTCATCATTCTAGTAATGAATCATAAGAAGAGCTATGTAACTACAGTAGAGGGTAATTATTTTTACTATGTAAAGCAGCATAGATCCATAAATTATATCCTTTTATACCATTTCAGAGCATACAGTTATGTGACATTTCATAAATCTTCTTAATTTTGGTTTAAAGCTTGGTCAATATAATTGTATATAAATAGTCTTATTTCTTTTTTTTCTTTCATTTCCTCAGAAATCATCTGGGCGTGGAGAATTGCTAATCTCTCTCTGTTATCAGTCTACAACAAACACGCTCACTGTGGTTGTTTTAAAAGCCAGGCATCTACCTAAATCTGATGTGTCAGGATTATCAGGTAATGGTTTTACTAATGAATGTACCCTAAGAATACAAAATAGATGGAAGACAGCTGAAATGTGGCATTTTGAAGACTAAAAGTATTCCATAAATGCAGAAATAGTGTCTTTATTATTTGCAGCCTATTCATTTTACTTATATCTAGGTTAATGCTTTATTTTTCAAGGTATGTATTTTACAAATTTGTTCTTCAATCACGTTAAAAAACACGACATCTGTTAGCAGTGAAAACCAATGAGTTTTGTGATTGTCTTGAACAGAACTCACCTGCCATAAGAATGGGATGTTGTTTGCAGATACTAAAAGCTTTTATTTATGACAAAAAATTTGGTTTATTTATAGAAGATCAGTATTGAGTGAGAACTTCATATAGTTTATTTCATCTTAGCACCAAGAAAAGAAACCAGTTACATCTGTGTTGAATTTGGCCCAGTAAGCACTAACATTTATTTGGCAAGGTGAAAAGGTGAACTATGCCAGTTCTGGAAGAAGGTTACAACATAAGTTGTGCTTTATCATGAGCTGTACTTGGGGTGCAATAAGAAGGAGCAGGTTTTGTACTCCCTTCTGGTCTTGTGCCATTTTACACCCAGTGGAACATTCTTTGAAGCCAATACTAGAATTGCACTTAGATGCACATTATTGCTAGACAACATAATAACAATATTTAATACACAACATACTAAGGATAAGACAACCATATAAAAAGAACAGTGTACAACAAAGGACTATACAAATAACACATCTACTGTTGATTCTGTATAGGACTGATACTCTTTCATTTCACAGGATTTTTTTTTAAAGAAGAAGAAGAAGAAGTAGTTTTGGGAGCCACTGAATCATAATTACTACAGCCAATAATACAATCTTTCTACTCACACCAAGAAATACTGCAATTTACCTAGAAAGTTAACCCATGCTAGATCCAATACAGCAAAGCTATAGATAACTCCCATTTCCATAGTGAATTTCCATCGAAATCCTCCTTCTGATCTCAATTTTATTCACATATCATAAGGAGAAAGGATATAAATGGATCCCAACAGTTTACTCCACATTAAGAGAGCATATGTATTTTTAATAATCAACCCCAAAGTCACAGCAGATAGTGGAGATTTCATGAAGACAGCATGACAGCAAGCAGATCTTAACAGACGAAGTCTGACTGAGGTTCACCAAAGTGGGAAAATAACTTGAAAACAAAAGCCCTCCTAGTCTCAGCATCCACCTGGGCCCTATAGCACATCCAGACTACACGTTTGTTTACTGTACCTCTTATGAGTAAAGTTATAAATTTTGTTTGCTCTTTCTGCTTTGCTTGGTACAACCTTGCTAACTATAATAAGAACGTAATATTTCTAAGAAATTCAGGCATCCTTGTTAAGCCTGGAGACCGAGTTCTTTTAGACAGTTCTTCATTATTTGCTGTTCATCAGCAAGACCAGGTTCAATAGATAGTTGGGCATCAGTAACACTGCACACACAACAGTCCTCATTTCTTCTGTGACTTTCCCCTCAGCCCAACATAAATCTTGGTGTTTCTGTGGGGTAATCTAAACAATTGCATGAATCAGTCTTCTCAGGAAGATGGGAACTTTTTACTCAGAAGCTGTTCCATTCCCACAACTTCCTTTGTTTCCTTGATCACTGGTGTTGATGTCTCCAAACAGACCTAATAAAATCAAGAGAAACTTAGCCTTATCTAGTAGCTGGGGTAACAGTCAGAAAATGTCCTTTAAACAGAAATGAACAACAGTATGAATCCACTGATGGATATTGATTTTTATATTTTTGATGGTTGTGTGACATATAGTCATTCCAAAAGCAATTAACATTTTAATTACATTAAACTCTATTTTTAGAATATTTATTATGGTGATAGCGTATGAGTGTGAAGATGTATTCTATCATACGTTACTTCTTTTAAACTATAGTCAGTTCAAGGAAGCAAAAACTTTTTCATCAGTTCAGTCTCATAACTTTGGCATAAAATTTCTAAATAGGGTTCAGTTTTAATTTTACTTTTTAAAAAAGTATTCAGCTATTCTTGATGTTTAATAGCTGATTGTTTACATAGAATATCTTGTTTGGTTGGGTTCAGTAGAAAGGATTTTGTACTGCATCTTTGCACTATGAGAATTTGGAAACAGACTCACATTTCTCTGAAATAAATGGCAAGGTACTTGAAAGGGACAATTTTTAAAGCATTCTCTAGAAGTCTTCTGAAGGAAGAAATATAGCCATTGTTGAAGTCAATAGTAAAGGAATCTTGCAACAGTTGAATGAAGATTACAAACACTCAAAGTTGGTTGACAGCTAAAAATATGAACATTTCCCCTTCCTTCTTCAATAGTAATACAGCACAGACATAAATTCAAGTACATATCCTAACAACAAACTTACCCTTACATTTAAAGTTTAGTGCTAAATTTGCTCAATAAAAATTGGTGGGATCAATTCAATCAAGAAAATTGGCTTTAGTAAAACTGTAATAGAAATGATTTACATCGATCCATCCATTCTCTCAGTATGAGTTTATTCTCTCCTTTCTGAAGCTTTTCTTTGTATGAGTCTTATTAACATTAATGATTATCCCCTACTGGTAGAACGTGTGAAAAGCAAATTTCTGTTACACATAAATATGTAATGATACATATTTGTCAGAGTCTATTAGAATTTTGTGTACTTTCAGACCACCTTTGCATGTAGTAGAGATGATATTGAGTTAAATGAACTACAGGGCAGGATTTATCTCATGAAAGAGACACCTGTATTTGATCACATATATCAAGCCCTAAATTTCACTGACTGTCCTGATTACATCTTTAGTGACCATAAAGGGAACTTAAAGGGACTAACTCAGATGTAAACACAAAAAATTGCATGAGATGAATAATCTTTAATGTCTTGAATCATCTCCTCAATTGTGATGTAATTATGTTGGCAAGTTATGAAATTTACCATTAACTAGATCAAGGAATTTCTAAACAACACTGTTAAACAGCTGACCTGTGCTCTTTCTTTTCATTGCAGACCCTTATGTCAAAGTGAACCTGTACCATGCTAAGAAGAGAATTTCCAAAAAGAAAACCCATGTGAAGAAATGCACCCCCAATGCAGTGTTCAATGAATTGTTTGTCTTTGACATTCCTTGTGAGGGTCTTGATGATATCAGCATTGAATTTTTGGTTTTAGATTCAGATAGGGGGTCAAGGAATGAGGTCATTGGCCGGTTAACCTTGGGATCTTTGGCAGAAGGAACAGGTGGAGAGCACTGGAAGGAAATTTGTGAATATCCTAGGAGACAAATTGCCAAATGGCATATGTTGTGTGATGGTTAGTAGCTTAGAAAGGGGTCAAAACTTGAAAAACTATATATATTTCCACAGGCAAGGAGCAGTTTTCTTTCTTTGCTATGTATAATTACAGGCTTGTAACTACAAAACTTTTTTTGGGGGGTGGGGGGAATAAAAACTGAATTGAATTATCAGAACAAAAGGTAACTAAATTTTCACAGTAAACAAAGGAATTTATCTTTCATTAGACTTTAACATAATTGGATTGGATTCATATTCTTCTGGAGTTTAAATAGCCTGAAACTTCTGAAGCATTATAAACTTCAATAAGTGCAGACTATGCTTTATGAAAAAAGTCACTGAAAACCTAGTACTGTTATACAGAAAAAAAATAACCTCATTAAAATATATTGCTAGATCTAAAAATACCACCTGTGGCTTATTGGGGAAGGGGCTGAGTCTGTAAAAGCCATGGGGAATGAGGGTGAGTAGGAGGGGAATTCCTTCTGCCCCTCCATTGAAAACCTTCTTTTATGAAAATTCAATCATTATTTGTAAGTTTTGGTTACTTATACTTAGTTCATCCCAAAGACTGAAGAGATTTTCAGCAATTTTCTTTACGTATCACATCATGTGCAACTAGTTGTTTTATCTGTGGAAATACTTAGAATTATTTACACTTGGATTTTTTTTTCAATATGTATATATATAACTTGTTTTATTACAGTGGCTGAAATAGATACATTCTACAAATCATTGAGCAAGTTAGCATACATTGTTTTGTTAAAAGGGCTCCTTTACGGGTGACTGTACATGTTACAGTATAGTTAGAATTTGGGATAATATATGGCTTGCATTTTTTTTCTCTGGCAAGGATTACACTTTAAGCATTTCAAGCCATAGAAAAACATTTTTATTGAGGTGACATAACATACAGGATATTACAGTTAATGACCTTTCACCAATTATGCTTTAAGCCATTCAGTAATATTTAAAGAAATGTTATTTCTTTTTTTTGTTTGTTTTATTAAGGAACAAACAAAACAGTGAGACAGAGATCAAAACCTTATCTTGCTGTTTAACTTCCTGAACTGTGACTAATGCCATTACAGTCAGTAAGACTACGCCCAGTGTAAAAAGTTTAATGTATTTTTAAACTTTTGCAAGATAGGAAACCAAGCTCACATTATAATTTATCCAGTATTATGTTAGACAAACTACCTGAAAAGTGCATTTCACTTACATTATATATGTTAAAGTCCATTACTGATTGTACTGAAAATCAGTGGTGGTAGGGGAATATAACATCATGATTTCATGTTAGTGTGACATATGTATGTTTAAACTTAAATTGTTTCAGACTGGGGGATTATCAGATGTAACATAAAAAATATATATAAATAAATCATTTAGATCTGTGAAATTTACTCTTGGTCACACCAGATAGATAGATTTTTAGGCTGTCAGAACTATAGCACAACTATAAGCAGATTTCCTGAAGTTTGTACACTGATTTCTGATACAGAATTGTCTGCAAATATTATTCCTACATCATTTTCAATTACAATATATATAAAGAAGAATATAATGATGTTAATTGTTACCATAAGAAGGATTTAAAAAGTGGGAAACTGTTTTCAGTATTTTTGCATATGTCATTTTGTCATGTGTAATACCAGTGAAGTGAAAGACTATTTGGGAATTAAGGTATTGCTCAATGCAAATAAAGGTAACAGAATGGGCATGCCAGTTAAAAAAAACATACATTGGATGTCAAATTACTTTCATTAAACAACAGATCCAGGTCCTTTTCAAAACTGTTGAAGATTTGTTGTTGACTTTACCTGTTCTCATGTGGCCAAATTATGTTTGCAGTAAAGGACACTGAAATATGAAATATGCAAGTAGACAAATAGCACTGGAAGAACTCTATTTAGGCTCTTCCAGGTTTTGTGTTGGTATTTTCTCCAGTTTTTGAGAATGTGTTTGATATAACAGTGTTTATAAATTTCTGTAAAAATACATTTTCAAAATAACATAAACATGCTTTTTATGATAATGCTCAATGTAAAAAACCTGCGTATTTTGTGTATAAAGGAGAGGAACCTTTTTTGCTTATTTCTTTAGAAAGCTGATTAACTGCTTAAGGGCTAGAGTTTGCCAGCCACATTCAAGCAGAGCTAATCCAAAGTCACCAAGTCAAAGGAAAGATACCTGCAGGCTTCAGTGGGGATTGAAGTGCAATGACAGAACAAAACTCTTCTTGTGAGTCAACTCAGCAATGTCAATGGCACCATCTAATCTAATCTAATGGAGACTGGGAGAGTTTAAGTCAGTACTGCACAACCAGAGTTGTTATAATTCCTAGTAAGGAAAGAACTTTATACTGAAAGTGATTGTGTGAAAGAGAGTGGGACAACTTGTGATTAAAAAAGAAAAAAAAAAAAAAAAGTTTTGTATGTTGGCCCATAAGAAGTACATTGTCTTTAAAAATCAGATGACAGGAGGCATCTCTCTCCAATGGACACAAATTCTGACATTCAGAGAAAAAAAACACCTTTTCGAATTAATGATGGGCTGTAATCATCTTTCATTTTGCATCCAACAAGTCGTCATCAATTTTTTTTTTCAAGTTTCTATAGCAGCTTGAGGGTTAATATTTCTACCTGCTAAATGGCAGTTGCTGTTGGGGATATGGGGTAGGAATAGGAAAGGGAAGCAAAGATGTTTTTATTAAACCTAAAAAAACCCTGTAAATAGAATTTTGTTTTCCATTTAAAGCAATGTTTAGCTTGGAAAGTTGAGTAAAGATGACGTAACACATCTGTAAACCATACAATGCAGGAGTGAATGTAGACCTGTACCAAGATGAGAAATTCTGTTGTTTTATAGAGTATTCAATTCTCATTGTGAATATCTTGAACTCTGTTAAGGATACTGTACTGTATTAAACATGTAAAAAAATGATGTTTGTCTAAGTAGCTTACAAAAATAATAACTCCTTGAATGGGAGACTATCCATGTCTGGAGATCTGTCGTAACTAAATACCTGATTTGTTATGGTGTTGTAACTTAATAGAAGCTATATGAGAGGAAGCATGGTGTATGAGATTTTGTAAGTTATTTGTGCTGGTTCTGTATGTTGTGCCATGTGTGTAAGACAAGAATAAACTGCTGCTTTTGTTCATCCCATCCCAAAACAATTATCCCACAATGTATCTTTTCCAGAGATTTCTGCTATTGTTTGTATTCATGGTCTACTCTCTCATGTTTCTATCAAAAAACATTTGCCTTGCAAAGTCTTCTGCTTCTCATGGAGGTGGATTAGACTTCTTCTGCCAAATACTACCCAGGCATATAACATGTTCTTTATTTCTAGCTTCTTGTTGCATAGTTACCTTTGTCTTCAATTGTACTGCACACTCAGGCTAGAACCTGAGACATGGCCCATGATAGAATATCTGAGCCCTATATGAGCCCTACAGGCACAGATATACAGAGGTAAACAAGAATGAATTCTACCATATTAGATGGAAGAATTAAAATGGAAGTCACATTAATATTGGAATCCTGGTGACATTTCATTTGTTTTCCAGAAGCAAAAAATATCCCTTGGACAGTCACACCGTACCATTCTTATTTTCTTTGATGTAAGGAAGTCATGTTAGGCTCCAGCTTGTCAGGTGAGTCTGGAAGTTAAGGTAGAGAAAGTGTTCCTTCAAATGCTATACACAAACACAAGCTTTGCTGCTGTTGTCTCTAAGATTATTAGAGTATTTTACCAGCACAGAACCAAAGCTAAGGAAGGAAGAAGGCAGTTGCAGTTGGGATACACGTGCCATTTAATGAATCCCATTGTGAACCTACAACCGATTACCTGGAAGGGATCCCTGATCCTTGTCACTGAAATCAATGACAGGATCCACTAACCAAATGCATGAAATCGAACATCTTCGTGGGCATAAGGCGGTATATTCCCTCTGGCAAATCTCCTGTCCCAAGAAACAGGTTTCAAGTGTGAGACTGGTCTTTTCCATCCTATGCAGTCACTGCTTTTTAATTCCTTGCATTATACAGCTTTCCTCAAACAATGGTGATTCAAAGGGGTCACGTTTCAGACTCTCTACTTCAGGACAGAAATCAAGAATATCTTTAGGTTTTCCAACAATAATGCAGCTGAGCCTCGGGGAAAGTTTCAAGGCTACTGTCCTGATTGTTATTTGTATCTCAAATTGCTGCAACAAACAAGTCCTTCTCAAGAGAGCTCTTACAGATGCCCTGCTCTTTGCAGGAGATGCAATTCCTGAGGTGTAACACTATTCTGTAAGCCCCTATATTTATACAGCGTCATAGATAGCAACATGCTGCACACACAGTAATAATACACAGCCACAGGTGACCATGAATAACATTTCTTTTTCTCAAACAGGATTCAAATATATTCTATGTAAACTGCTACCTTCTTATCTGTGCTCTCTGCTCCATGAGGTCTCACGAAGCTGCTGAACAACTCATGGCACTCTTACAACTGCTGTAACTGGCACTGGCGCTTATTAGCTTTGCTCTGCAGATGACTCCTGAGAAACTACCTTCATTCAGAAAGTTCTATCTAGTTGTCACAGGCATTTCCATAATATCTTTTACCTTCCATCACTAAACAGCTCTTGTAACATGACTTTGGGTTTGGAGACAGCTTTGGAGCATTGATTACAGTTGCAGCATGGCAGAACTTCCTAATTCAGAAGAAAGAATCATAGTCAATAAGAGAAATAGAAGTTAAATTCTTTACTACATTTTTGTTAAGTCTGTACTATTATGCCAGCTTTGCTATTGTGCATCTGAAGTACTTTGTGCAGGACCAGAGAGTGTCCTGCAGTCACTGATGTGAATGTTATGATTACACCACCAGCAACACAATCCAGTGTTGTCCTGACAGATGAGTTGAATTTTGATTGAGCCCTCTAGCCTTGGTAAAAGAACTGAGGAGAAACCACTTAGGTCACCATGCCTTACCTCTGCCCCTAGAACTCTGCAGTCACTCTTGATATACTCTGAATTACCCCTGGTAGTACTGTTGGTGCCTAGATGGAAAAGCTGTAATAGCCCAAGGGTTGGACAAACCTTGGTAGCATCCTGGATCCTAGCCTCTTGGCAACTATCAAGGTATCATAGGGATGGGCCAGCAGATTGGGCCTCCACTTGTAGGTGGAGGGTATCTCCAGTAACTGTCACACTCCTTTTGTCCTCTGTGAAGACACAAGGTTTGAACTCAACTGGCTCTGATAAATTCCTGTTTGCTCTTCTCACTGACCAGGGTAAGGTACTTGTTCTGAAGTTGCAGGTGGGGCCACCTGCTCTTGTGGCTGTTGGCAGAAGTCACAAGCTTCCAGCTTTCTCCATTTTGAAAGCCAGACTCCAACAAAGGCCAGACCCCTCCCCAGCTCTGTCTGGATCTAGACCAAGATAATTAACACCACTTAGTGTTGCAAAGTATGCTCTTTGATGTAGTGAGACCATTGCTCCACAACCTCCCAGCAACCCTACCTTGTCCTATGGAGAATGGCTTGGCCTTGACACAACATCCTATGCTAACTGCTGCTGTGACTCCTGTGTACCCTTCTGCTGTTTTGTGCTTGACCCTACTCCATAAAGTACCAAACTTCCCCAGCAGCAGCCCAAACCCAAAGGGAACTTCCAGCACTGGGAGTATAGCACATTGGAACCTCACCACTAATGTCAGTGTCTTTGTTTGCAGTCTCTGCAATGAGGGGCATGATGAAGAGCCCCTCCACTGCCATCCCCAAGTGCTGTTGCTCTGGGGTGAGTCTTTCAGCCCCACTATGGCCCCAGCCATGTCCCCTCTTGGGTGTCTGCAAACCTGACCAGGCTCTGGCTTGCTCCACCATCCGCCCTTGCTGCTGCTGGAGCTGCAGCAGCCCCAGCCATGGAACTCCCAGGTATTGTCATGTTTCTGGAACTGTTAACCTGCTTCTCTTTAGAGAGCAGGATGTCATTCACCCTGCAGATCCAGTGGGATCTCTCATTTTGAATCTTTCTGACAGTAAGATGCTCTTAGGCCATTAAAGAACACGTTGGGCCTAACTGGAAAATGCTCAGCTTCCTCTTGTGTTGATGAAGGTTTTATTCATAATTGGATCTTATTCTTCCTCTCTGGGAAGTCTCTCAAGGGGTTTTTTTAGGTGACTGAGCTGCAGGAAGATGTGGTTTTGCGTTTTTGTAAGTGGTCAATGCAGCATGGAGTTTGTGTTTAAGTGAAACATGCAGGAATTTAAGGTCCCACTGGGTGACAGGTAAGTGTGTAGCAGTGTAGCAGTTCTGAGTCATGGTGTTCTGGATTATGAGTTAATCGGCAAATATAAATTAGAATAGAGCATTTGCAATATAAGTTAATGTTGCAAAAAGATCGCTGTCTTTCCTCCCCCTAAGAAACACTGCATTGTGAAAGACTCTAGTTCTGACAAAAAATAGAATACAGAAAAAAAAGCACAAAATCCAAGATACAGAAGGTCAGAATGCACAAAGAAACATTTTAAGACTATTTTCTTTTGAAATTGCTAAAGAAGCACCATTTTGAAGTAATATCATTGCTGTTACAGTTCTTTTTTCTAACCAGCCAAGGGTGCTGTATGGTGACTGCAAGATTTAATTTAGTCTTAAAGACAATCACAGGGATAACCATGAATTTTCTCTGACAGATGCTGTAAATATTTTCCATGGCTCTGAAAACACAACTGGTTTTATGGAAAGAAGTAAGAAGTATTTCATGGTATCACTAACAATATTGATTACATTTCAGTAACACCCACCAAACGAGATTGCCTTTAGGATTGTGTGAATGAAAGTTTTTGGTTGGACACTAACAGATGAACAGGGAAACCTTTGTATGTCTGAATCTGAGGTGCCTACGCACATTGATTTGTGGGGCAAATAAACAGTATTCTAGCTTCAATATTCCTTTCAGTAGCATGGGATAAAGCTTAACAACATCAATAGTAGCTACTAACTTTTGTTATGAATTACTATTGTCACTGTTCTCTAGGGTTGTAATGCTGCTCTGGGGACTGCATTTGCTTGAGATAAATCCCTCAGAGCTGTATGCCGCAATGGATATATATGGAGAAGAAAATAGTTGTGAATCACAAATAGGCATATAACAATAGAGAATTATCCCAGGCTAAAATCAGAAATGATATTAAGCAGCAGTAAAAGTTATAGATAAATAAATCAGTGTGAAGAAAGTGCACATGAGTAAAATGTTGTCAGCAGAAAAAAGGAGGCTGATACTTCTTCAGAACAAGTGAACACCAGGTGTAGTTAGCCTCTGATACACATTTATGTTGGTTATTTTCCCCCTTATTTGCTCAATTAAAGCAATATACCCTTATTTTAGCCTACTTTGATTCACATCAGTTAATGGGCTTTTGTTCTACCTTTAAGTTTACTATGTGTGATTGGTGTCAAATTTGATTTGAACAAGGGCTTCAGGGATTGAGTATTGCATTTCTTCATAAGTACAAAAATTGAAGAACTGACAAGGTCTTGCTCTTAAGAATTGTTTTGGACAAGGCTGTTCCTACCAGCTCTGGACTGATACAGAACCACAGAATCACAGAATTGTCTAGGTTGGAAAAGACCTTGAAGATCATCCAGTCCAACCATCGACTCAACATTAACAGTTCCCAACTACACCATATCCCTCAGTGGTAAGTCAACCCTACTCTTAAACACCTCCAAGGATGGGGACTCCACCACCTCCCTGGGCAGCCCATTCCAATGCATAACAACCTGTTCTGTAAAGAAATGCTTCCTAATATCTAGTCTAAAACTTCCCTGGTGCAACATCAGGCCATTACCTCTTCTTCTGTCTCTTATTATTTGGTTCAAGAGACTCATCCCCAGCTCTCTGCAACTTCCTTTCAGGTAGTTGTAGAGGGCAATGAAGTCTCCCCTCAGCCTCCTCTTCTCCAGACTAAACAACCCCAGTTCCCTCAGCCGCTTCTCATATGACATGTGCTCCAGACCCTTCACCAGCTTCGTTGACCTTCTTTGGACACACTCGAGTAATTCAATGTCCTTCTTGTAGTGAGGGGCCCAAAACTGAACACAGTCATTGAGGTGCAGCCTCACCAGTGCCGAGTACAGGGGTAGGATCCCTTCCCTGTCCCTGCTGGCCACGCTATTGCTGATACAGGCCAGGATGCCATTGGCCTTCTTGGTCATCTCTGCACACTGTTGGCTTATGCTCAGATGGCTGTCAATCAACACCCCCAGGTCCCTCTCTGACTGGCAGCTCTCCAGCCACTCCTCTCCAAGCCTGTAGCGCTGCTGGGGGTTGTTGTGGCCCAAGTGCAGCACCCGGCATTTGGCCTTATTGAAACTCCTACAGTTGGCCTCAGCCCATTGTTCCAGCCTGTCCAGATCTCTCTGCAGAGCCTCCCTACCCTCGATTAAATCAACACTCCCACCCAACTTGGTGTTGTCTGCAAACTGACTGAGGGTGCACTCGATCCCCTCGTCTAAGTCACCAATAAAAATGTTAAACAAGAGTGACCCCAAAACCGAGCCCTGGGGGACACCACTTGTGACCGGCCGCCAACTGGATTTAACTCCGTTCACCACCACTCTTTGGGCCCGGCCATCCAGCCAGTTTTTTACCCAGCAAAGCATGTACCCATCCAAGCCACGAGCAGCCAGTTTCGCCAGGAGAATGCTGTGGGAGACGGTGTCAAAGGCCTTACTAAATCAAGGTAAACAACATCCACAGCCTTTCCCTCATCCAATAAGCAGGTCGCCCTGTTGTAGAAGGAGATCAGGTTTGTCAAACAGGACCTGCCTTTCATAAACTTCAGTTTTATAAATTAGAAACTTCAAGGTTTTATTGTTGCTTTTGTTATTCTTGTTTCTGAAAAGGCACTGGTGAGGCTGCACCTCGATGACTGGGTTCAGTTTTGGGCCACTCACTACAAGAAGGACATTGAATTACTTGACCGTGTCCAAAGAAGGGCATCAAAGCTGGTGAAGGGTCTGGAGAACATGTCGTACGAGGAGAGGCTGAGGGAACTGGGGCTGTTTAGTCTGGAGAAGAGGAGGCTGAGGGGAGACTTCATTGCCCTCTACAACTACCTGAAAGGAAGTTGCAGAGAGCTGGGGATGAGTCTCTTGAACCAAATAATAAGAGACAGAAGAAGAGGTAATGGCCTGATGTTGCACCAGGGAAGTTTTAGACTAGATATTAGGAAGCATTTCTTTACAGAACAGGTTGTTATGCATTGGAATGGGCTGCCCAGGGAGGTGGTGGAGTTCCCATCTCTGGGGGTGTTTAAGAGTCAGGTTGACACGGCGCTGAGGGATATGGTGTAATTGGGAACTGTTAATGTTGAGTTGGTGGTTGGACTGGATGATCTTCAAGGTCTTTTCCAACCTAGACAATTCTGTGATTCTGTGAATGCCTGGTCTTCTAAAGTTAGAGGTGGCATAAAGGGGTTGTTATAAATGTCTAAGTGCAAACAGGTGATACTCCTCCAGGCTCAAGAACAGTGTTTACCCCAAATATCCCAGTATTTTGTTCTTGGTTAGATCTGGGTATGTGCAGAATCTTTAGGGAAAAGAGCAAAAAAATAATGGTGGGGACTTATCCCCAGCATTCATACATGTGCATTATGCATGCATCTGATGAACTCTGCTTTATTCTGACAATAACTGACTGTTTTCATAAAGGATGATGGGTCAATCTGCTCTCAGTGAGAAGTGTCAATACTATATACTTCTTAGAGTGATTGTAAAGCTCAATAAAACAACACTTGCAAACCATATGTAGATGAGTATTGCTAAGAATTGCTATGGAAGTGATCAGGTTGGAACTTGTGCTTGCTTAGCATTTCTTGCCCTCTGAATGGTAATTTGTAACATAGAAATATAAGAGATTTATGATATCCAGAGCTAAGAAGTATCTGCAAAAAGATTATACTCTCAGCCAGCATCAATTATTGCGATTAAAACCTGATGCAAAAATAATGCCTGTCCTAGAATCCCCATGCTGATATCTTTGTTATATATACATGGCACTGCAAAATATCATTCATCCACAGGCACTTAACTGCATTTGCCCTTTTCCTAAATCTACAATATATAGTACCTATATAAACCAGACAATGCTTGATATGAATCCTCTCTGAAATATGGTCCATAAAATTGATACAAACCAGGAACAAAGTCAATGCAACTAAAATATTTACAATAAGTGATTTAGGCTTATAATACCAATTTCCTGTTATTTTTTCCTTGTACTTTTGTGTTAAATGCCAAAACTGTCCTTTAGTATGAACAAATGAAAGAATTATGATATGTTTTATAGCATTCATGTCATTTTTATTCTGTGCAATAAATTTAAATGAAATCCACATTATCTGAATTGGTATCTGCTATCTGAACTGAAAACAAACATGTTCTCCTGTAATCTTCATGTGCTTCATACTTGTCATTTTTTCCTCCCTTGTGATTAAAAGCATCTGAAAATGGTATCTTGCACAGCTTCTTCTGGAACCACACTGATCAGCCTGAATTCTTAATTCCTGATGACATCAGGCTACAGGAATTGTTCTAAACCCAAGAAAACTTGGTGGAAGGTAATTCCCTCTAAAGCAGCAATGTAGATGTCAGACTGTGAATGGGGCAGTTATCTTCTGCCCTATGCAACCAGCCTGCTACAGCATCTGATCGGGCATTTTGCCTGGCTGGGCAGATATGCTGCTACCTGTCTTCATTTCCTGAACATAAATATCGAGAGTCATGCTCAGTCAGACCACACAATGTCAGAAAGTGAAGGAAGCAAAAGTCATATCAGGAGTGCTTGAGGGAACTGGGGTGGTTTAGTCTGGAGAAAAGGAGACTGAGGGGAGACCTCATCACCCTCTACAACTACCTGAAAGGAGGTTGGAGAAAGGTGGGGATTGATCTCTTCTCCCAAGTAACAAGGGATAAGATAAGAGGAAATGGCCTCAAGTTGCACCAGGGGAGGTTTAGATCGGATTTTAGGAATCATTTCTTCACTGAGAGGGTTATCAAGCATTGGAACAGGCTGCTCAGGAAGTGGTGGAGTCACCGTCACTGGAGGGGTTTAAAAGATGTGTAGATGCAGCACTTAGGGACTTGATGGTGGACTTGGCAGTGTGAGGTTAGCTATTGGACTTGAGTATGCTAAAGGTCTTTTCCAACCTAAATGATTCTATGATTCTAAGGAAGTGGATATTTGGAAAACAAAGAGACAGATTTTGAGAGCAAACACTTTCAACTATATAAAGACACAGGTGCTATTGATGAAGTGGATGTACTTCCTGCTACCAGGAAATTTTCTTCAAGAAAATGTATTACACATGGTTCTTACTTGCCTAGGTATCAGTCAACTATATGACTTCACAAGTAAGAACTAGAAGGCACAAACCAGGGTGTTGTTATGATCATGAAGATTAAGTATCTTTTCTGATAAATGGGATAATGCAGTAGTACAAGTAACAGGGAACATGTCCAGCACACTTGCCAGAGGAGATCCTGTGATGCATAGTTCATACTTTCTACAGTGCTTTGGAGGTGATTTGTATTCAGAGATTTGCTGAACATCTCAGAATAAGGCCAGAGAAGGGAAAAGTTTTCTACTTAGCATTGTGTTGTATGAGAGGAGTGGGAAGCAGGAACCCCCTAAAAGAGTTTTGCTTGGAAAGCTGAATCCATATACAGAGCTAGTCAAAACAAATAGTGATAAAATTCTGTCAGAAAACAAAACAAAACAAAACAAACACCAAAAACAAAAACAGAAATGTTTTTTAGGAAACATAATTTGTTCTACTGACATTATCAGAAGCTGATTTCTTTTTTTTTTTTTTTTTTTCCTTTTTAAAATAATAATAAAACTATTTGATTTGTCAAGATAACAGTTTTGGAATGCTCTTTTCTCTTTAACAGAATTTATATTTTCTGAACATCTTTGTGGCTAGGAATTCAGTATTGCACCTTTAGCATGCTTAAAGAGAGACAGGTTAACCCCATCCTAAAGATGTCAACGAGCCTGAAGGAACTTCTTAGTTTCCAGGACTTTTCCAAGAGCATTTTTCCCTATTAGTGCACTGTGGTTTAGAAGGGAAAAGCATCCAAATTAAAAATCTTCTTATCCATTCTCCTGTATGTAGTAAAAGTAGGAATAGAGAATTTTTGGGTAAACTCAAGTTTTTAAGGTGATTACAGCCCCATCCTTTATAAACCACTTTTTTGATGGGTGCACTTCTTAGGATCAACACAGAGATCTCTTGCAGAGTTCAGGGCTGGAACACTGATGTTTATTTGTGTCTTTGAACTCAGGATTGTTTTGCTATTGTGGCTTAGAAACTTACAGAATCACAGAATCACAGAATCAACTAGGTTGGAAAGGACCTTGAAGATCATCTAGTCCAAACATTAACCTAACACTACCAGTTCCCATCTACACCATATCTCTCAGCGTTATGTTGACCCTACTCTTAAACACCTCCAGGGATGGGGACTCCACCACCTCCCTGGGCAATCCATTCCACTGCCTAATAACCCGTTCTGTAAAGAAATACTTCCTGACATCTATTCTAAACCTTCCCTGGTGCAACTTGAGGCCATTCCCTCTTGTCCTATCGCTTGTTACTTGGTTAAGGAGGCTCATCTCCAGCTCTCTGCAACCTCCTTTCAGACAGCTGTAGAGGGCGATGAGGTCTCCCCTCAGCCTCCTCTTCTCCAGAGTAAACAACCCCAGTTCCCTCAGCCGCTCCTCGTAGGACATGTGCTCCAGACCCTGCACCAGCTTCGTTGCCCTTTTCTGGACACGCTCGAGTAATTCAATGTCTTTTTGTAGTGAGGGGCCCAAAACTGAACACAGTCATGGAGGTGCAGCCTCACCAGTGCCAAGTACAGGGGTAAGATCACTTCCCTGTCCCTGCTGGCCACGCTATTGCTGATACAGGCCAGGATGCCATTGGCCTTCTTGGCCACCTGGGCACACTGCTGGCTCCTGTTCAGCCCGCTGTCAATCAACACCCCCAGGTCCCTCTCTGACTGGCAGCTCTCCACTCACTCCTCCCCAAGCCTGTAGTGCTGCTGGACGTTGTTGTGACCCAAGTGCAGCACCCGGCATTTGGCCTTATTGAACTTCATACAGTCGGCCTTAACCCATCGCTCCAGCCTGGCCAGGTCTCTCTGCAGAACCTCCCTATCCTCAAGCAGATCAATACTCCCACCCAGCTTGGTGTCGTCTGCAAACTTACTGAGGATGCACTCGATCCCCTCGTCCAGATCATCAATAAAGATGTTAAACAAGAGTGGCCCCAAAACCGAGCCCTGGGGGACACCACTTGTGACTGGCCGCCAACTGGATTTAACTCCGTTCACCACAACTCTTTGGGCCCGGCCAAAGCGTGCAATCACGTAAGCCTCGAGCAGCCAGTTTCACCAGGAGAATGCTGTAGGTAAACAACATCCACAGCCTTTCCCTCATCCAATAAGCAGGTCACTCTGTCGTAGAAGGAGATCAGGTTTGTCAAGCAGGACCTGCCTTTCATAAACCCATGCTGACTGGGCCTGATCGCCTGGTTGTCCTACATGGGTTATAAGATGGTACTCTGGATGAGCTGCTCCATCAGCTTCCTGGGTACCGAAGTCAAGCTGACAGGCCTGTAATTTCCCGGATCATCCTTCCAACCCTTCTTATGGATGGGCGTCACATTGGCCAATTTCCAATCTGTCGGGACCTCCCTGGTCAGCCAGGACTGCTGGTAAATGACGGAAAGCGGCTTGGCGAGGACCCCAGCGAGCTCCTTCAGCACTCTTGGGTGTATCCCATCTGGTCCCATAGACTTGTGTGTGTCTATGTGATGTAGCAGGTCACTGACTCTCTCCTGGATTGTGGAGGGGTCATTCTCCCAGTCTCTATCATCTGGCCGAGGTGGCTGGATTCCCTCAATACAACTAGTTTTGTTATTAAAGACTGAGGCAAAGAAGGCATTAAGTACCTCAGCCTTCCCCTCATCACTTGCTACCAAGTTTCCTTCAGCATCTAGCAGGGGATGGAGCCTCTCCCTGGTATTTCTTTTGTTATTGACATACTTATAGAAACATTTCTTGTTATCTTTGATTGCTGAAGCCAGATTAATTTCCAGCTGGGCTTTAGACCTCCTGATTTCTGCCCTGCATAGCCTCACAACCTCTTTGTAATCACTGTGAGTGGCTAGCCCCTTCCTCCAAAGGCTGTAAACTCTCCTTTTCTCCTTGAGTTGCAGCCAAAGCTCCCTGTTCAGCCAGGGTGGTCTTCTCTGCTGCCTGCTCCTCTTAGATCACCTGGGGACTGCCTGCTCCTGAGCCATAAACACTTCCTTCTTAAAGAGTGCCCAGCCTTCCTGGACCCCTATACCCTTCAGGACCATCTCCCAAGGGATCCTGTCAAGCTGGTGCTTAAACAAGACAAAGTCAGCCCTTTGGAAGTCCAGGATGGCAGTCCTGCTTAGCCCTTTCCTGGCCTCTCTAAGAATAGAGACCTCTACTATTTCATGATCGCTGTGCCCTAGTCGTCTTCCAACCACCACATCATCCACCAGTCCTTCTCTGTTCACAAGGAGGAGATCCAGCAGGGCACCTTCTCTGGTTGGTTCTCTCACCAGCTGTGTTAGGAAGTTGTCCCCCCCACATTCCAAGAATCTTCAGGACTGGTCACGCTCTGCTGTGTTGTATTTCCAGTAGATGTCTGGGAAGTTGAAGTCCCCCACAAGAACAAGGGCAAGCAATCGTGAGATTTCACCCAAGTGCTTATAGAATATTTCATCCACCTCTCTGTCCTGGTTGGGTGGCCTATAGTAGACTCCTACTACAACATCTTTCTTGTTGGCCTTCCCCCTGATTCTAACACAAAGACACTCCACCCTGTCTTCACTGCACTTGTATTTAAGGCAATCATAACAGTCCCTAACATACAGTGCTACCCCACCGCCTCTCCTACCTTGTCTATCCCTTCTAAAGAGCTTGTAGCCATCAACAGGCACACTCCAGTCATGGGAGACATCCCACCATGTTTCTGTGATAGCCACAACATCATAATTTTCCTGTTCCATCACGGCTTCAAGCTCCTCCTGTTTGTTACCCATGCTGTGTGCATTGGTATACACGCACTTCAGATGGGCTGGTGTTTTGCCCCCTTCCCCCTTCAAATCTAGTTTAAAGCTCTGTCAATGAACCCATCTAACTCCTGCCCCAAGATCCTCTTCCCCTTCTGGGACAAGTGCATCCCATCTAACGCCCAGAGGTCTGGTGCCCTGTATACCATCCTGTCGGGGTCACCATTAGCCGGTGTCCTTATTTCTCCATGTGGGAACAGAAACGACGCCACACCAATGTGATGATCAGGTCGTCCATCTTTATTATTTTTTTTTATTATTCCTTTTGTGGTTAAATTTATATTCTACTAAGTTCCGTACACGCACTCATCTATCTTCTAATAGGCTACAGGTCATCTACAAGCGCTGTTCACGCGCCTCTACAAACATTTACATTGGTTAATTGCAATTAGCACGTAAAGCCCAAAACTTGCCAAAACTCCCTTATTTCATACCTGTTTTGCTCAGACTTGTGTGCTTTTGCTGACCACAGGTGTTTCTCACTTATCTGCTATCTTGTGTGTTTTTGCCAGCCTTATTTTGCTGGCCTTGTCTTCGTCCTTGCATTCTTCTGTCTGCACTAACTTTCTCCCAGCGCGGCCCAGACTCCTACACCAATCCATGATCAAAAAAACCAAAGCCCTGACTGTGACACCAGTCTTGAAGCCACAAATTCATCTGCTATGTTCTTCGGTGTTCATCCTCATCCATCCCCGCAACTGGAGGGATGGAGGAGAACACAACCTGTGCCCCCGACCCCTTGATCAGTTTCCCCAAGGCCCTGAAATCTCTCTTCATTGATTTAATACTTCTCCTGCTAATGTCGTCGCTACTACCTGAAAAACCAGAAGAGGGTAATAGTCCTTGGGTTTGACTAGAGAGGGGAGTCTTCTTGTGACGTCCTTGATGTGAGCCCCAGGGAGGCAGCAGACTTCCCTATGATGTGGGTTTGGTCTGCATATGGGTCCTTCGACACCCTTCAGAACGGAGTCCCCCACTACAATGACTCTTCTGGGGTTCCTTTCAGAGCTGGTTTTAATGCCTTTTCTAGAGTGACCTGGCCTTGGTGGTCCTTGGTCTTCCTCATTGTTTGTCTCATTCTCTTCCTCCATGTCTTCATTCAAAAGTTCCAGGGCCCCAAATCTATTGTGAAGGGGCACCATGGAGGGTGAGGGAGGTTGGGAGAGAATTTTCTTGCCTCCCTGAGCAGGGACCTGTTTCCAGTCTCCCTCATCTCTTAGGTCCCCTCCTTCTGCCTGGTAGCATGAGGGTGAGGGATCAC
Source organism: Strix aluco (assembly GCF_031877795.1). Classification (NCBI taxonomy): domain Eukaryota; kingdom Metazoa; phylum Chordata; class Aves; order Strigiformes; family Strigidae; genus Strix; species Strix aluco. Next base: position 90,879,136 of record NC_133971.1, on the reverse strand, counting down.
CTGCCTTGCCTGGAGCCTCTATTTGCTTATCTGTTGCTTACCTTCTCTTGAAGGACAAAGGGGACTGAGACATGAAGTATTCTGTAAAAATTTCAGGGAATCCTGAACATAGGCTCTCCACTATTTGAAGCCCAGTGGTTTTACAAAGAGTTGTTCTGTTGTCCTTGTGTTCAGCCCTGCGACATGGTGATGAAATAGGACTCATAGCCTCAGCAGATGGAAGATAAGAGTTAACATGAAAATTTTAAACAACTTTCCTCCTTATAATAGAGCAGTAATGTACATACATTTCTAGCACTATATAATGAAATAGATTAACAGAAGCCAACAGAACGATACAAGATGAGTATCTGAAAACACAACTGCAAACTTTTCAGGTGGTGCTTTTGGATTGTCAGGAGTGTTCTACATTTTAGAGTTCAAAACGAAGAACTACAGTTTGTTTTCTCAGGCATTGCACTTTAACAATATAGTGTATTCTGCCAGAAGGAAACACTAGTTACATGGGGTTATGCTTTTTCATCTGATAAAACACTGGACTCCCAAACTGCTGCATCAATGTTTTTGATTTTAATACAATGTACAAAACTTTACAGAAAGAGAAAAATGTAGACATTCTTGATTGCTGCACTTACAGATTTGATAACTTGAGCTGAATAGAAGAGAGGAAATGTACTGTAAAGCAAACTAAGCAACATAACATTTCTCATGGTCTTTCTGTCTGACAATTTAAAACTTTATTAGCCCTTATTTATTAAAAGCCAACATCACTGAAGTTTTCCACAAACAACAGATCCTTAGAAATAATAATATATTAGGCAATAGTGAGCCTGAAATTTATTGGACGTTAGAGACAAAGAACGTAGGAAACCTCCCAATCTTATGAACTTTGAAAAGGAAAGCATTCATGATCCTAATACACTTACTCACTGTCTGTAGTTCATTATCACTAAAACACAAGTATGGTATTAAAATGAATTTATAAACTTCTCAGCTTCCTCTGCTGGCTTTCTGCCTGAACTTATAGGAGTTTCTGTACATTTGAAGTGATCCCAGTAATCACAGGAGACTAAGCCAATGCTAATTTGGAAATGAAGTTCTCTTTACAAGCTCATTCATTCTTTACCCCCTACTCAGAGAAGGAATTCAGCTATAACCCAGTCACCAGCATCAGACAGAATAGTTAGGATAGTTGTCTACATAATGCATCAGAAAAGTAAGACAAAACTTTCTTTGCTTTTGCATCTTGGATGAACCTTCTTTCTTATTTGTTAGACAGATAACATATATACAGAATGCAATTCAGCATGAGAAATAACACTTGGTATTTTAATCAAATAGAAACCCACATTTTTCTTGCATTACAAAATAGTTATTGATAATGTTTAACAAATATATAACATTTATTTTCCAGAATTATGTATCTGAAAGAGAATTAGGGACAACATTAAAAAAAGACACTTAAAAAGCCATAAAAGGATGATATTACAAGTCATCATTGGTTTTAAGAACAGTTCCATTTTTTTCACCCCATAAATGAATAATCCATTTAGAGAGGTATTCTGACTGAAGTGATGGCTAAAAAGATAAAAATGATATTTGAAATTATTGTCATCATGGCTACATGAATCCTTCATAAAGATGACCAAAACACATAATTGTTAATTCAGTAGAAAGATAGGAACCCGAGCAGTAATGTTTGCAAAAGATACAATAATATAAGCATATTATGGAATATAGGAATATTATAGAACATTAAGGAGTGAGAATTTGTATCTTAAAATTAATATGTTGGATTAATGGTATTAAAAGAGTTAAACATTTCATTGTAACAGCTGCATTCAGAAACATTTTGATCAAAGTTATTGCAAAATAATGTGAAGGACCTTATTTAGAGGTTTTTCCACTCCCTTTAATGAGCATGTGATCTTGATCTCCTTTTGTTGAGGGTGAAGTCATTCACTTCACTAATAAGAGAGAAGCAACAATATACTTTATCGATATAAACCAGTAAGTTAACAAAGTTCAATGGTAAATGCAGCAGTGGTTTAACAAGATTCGATTGCAAGGTTCACTTGATTATTTACTGCACAGAGGACAGGTTCAAACAAAACTGTCAGGAAGACCCTCCCATTGAGTCATGAGGTTCAGAAAGGACCCCTTTGTTTTCTAAACTCCTTCTCAGAGAGGAGTCTATGTGTAGCTGGATCCACTCCTAGTCCCAGACTTGGCCAATAGTTTGTCTAAAGGCGCACTCGATCCTTTCTATCACTTAGCTAAGATTTCAAAGTGTAGCATGCTATTAATCACTTATCAAGAATCTGTTGCAGCAAGGACTATCTCAGCTTCGAGGAGTAACCCTGAGAGGTGTCCCTACTCAAAGAAAGATCCTGGCATGCAGCCCACTGCCATGCAGGAGAGCTCAGAGGACCCTGGGCTGTCCATTATTTATAAAGTAAGATGATTGACTTATAGTCATATTTGCATACCACCAAGATCCCTGGCTCACCACTTCAGACAGCCCGTTGCCTATCATGTCGCCATCCATCCCTCAAATCCCAGAGTGAGCTGGATGCAGCCATCACAGCCTCCACTGGTGGTGATGGCTTAAGTTGGGAGGATGTAGCACACCATCACACCTTTAAGGGTCTCCTTTATCTAGATTCGCTTTTTATAGAAGACTCATGAGATTTACACGATCGTACTTACCCAGAGTTGTCAACATCTTGGGAGTCCTCAACACCTCATTGGGAGGTGATGTTACAGTCATGAGTGAAATAGCAACTTTGATTTCCTTGGGTTTTTTCTTTCAGTGGTATTGTGAAACAATTGAATATCTAATATTAAAAGACAAAAATATCAAAGGGTAATCTAATAAAATAAACTTTTATTGGAATGCCACTAGGTTTTGTTGGAATGCTACTAATCTTTTTAATGAGAGAGGCACGTATCTCACTGTTTTTATGACTTCCTGTGGAGTAGCCAAGACACTACTTTTTCAGGTCAGATGTGCCCAACATTTATGCCATTACTTGGATGACGTGGGAGAAGCAAAGTTAAAAAGTGCCTCAGTTTGCACTGTAGTTGTATCCACAAGGAAAAAGGATACTGCAGCAAAGACAGTTGAGAGGTATGAAGCTGTCTACCTTTTATTAGCTAAAAAGTTAGCGTAGAACAGTCTGCATTGTTCTAAGGATGAGGAGATCCTCTTTCTCTGAGTATAATTGGGATCACAAAGGAGAAGATGTCATTTAAACCTTCTTCTAATATAAGTGTCTGTCATGTTTTCCACTGGACAGGACAGGTGTCTACCTCTAGCCTTGTGTTGCTCCCCTGCCATGTTGCACAAGCTAGGTGAAATGACAGTGAAGAATTCAACAGAGTTTGAAGGTTTACAAGCTGATAAGGAAGGATATTTAGAAACTATGCAACAAGACAAAAAGTTTTCCTAAGTGTTCTGCCAGTGTTTGACAGGCAATGAGGATTCAGAGAGAAAAAGTAAGTTGTGTAAATATGATAACCTAATATAAAATTACATTAGACTTTTCTTCTACGAACCACCATTGAGCTTCCAATTGGCACTCTGTATTTAGTTGTGATAAACAAAAGGCAACAGGCTGAAGAAGCAGAAAAATCCATACCCAGCAGGGGATGCCTTTGATGGGAAGTGACATTCAATAACCCAAGAAGGGACTTCCAGCCTTTAGTTCCAGAGAAGATCAAAGGAGACATAATTAAAGCATAATTTGGCTGGAGAAATTATTCTTAAAAATGGCACAGGAAAGTTATTAGTGCTTGAAATTTCTCTTAATTTTACCAATATATTGACACTAAAAAGACATGTCAGTAATAAAATAATGAAATTTGAATTTACTGGGCTTATATAGGTTCATTAAAACCAGTAGGTTCATAGAGGCTTTATTGTAGCAGCAATTTGATATGCAAGAAACTTATTACAGAAGCTGATAGCCAAGATGTGTTTCTGTAACTGAATCAGAATTCTAAGTCCTGACTTTACTTACAGGCCTAACTTACCACCACCTCCCCTCCAAAAAAATAATCCCTTTACTTGTAATTATCAGACTGAAACAAAAGACGTGAGGGTAATCTGAAAAAAAGCTCAGTAGTCTCTAGAGAGAAACAAAATTGGTAATAGGATGACCTTTAGAGGAAAATGTGGAAAGCTGTATAATTTGATTGTCAGACTTTACTGCAAGATCAGGGACTCATATTTATATGTTCAGGCAGGTGTTCATGTAATGATCTGATTTATTCATCCATGCCAATACTGAGAATTATTTGTAAAAATAAAAAACTGGCAGTGTGCAAAAGCAAAATACAGAACTAGAAACATCTGCATTGTTCAAAAATCCTTTTGAACATGCAGAGAGAAAATATTTCCATAACTCCATGCATTGGTCCTAATTTTTTAGTGATTTTATTAGTGTACCATTAGTTTATGTTCCATGTTAAAAAGCCCTACCAATAACAAAAAGTCCATTCTGGTTTGGGACCTAACACAAAAATTATAATTTTGCATCTTAAGGGCTGAGGTGAGTATGAAAGTTGTAAAGAGAAATATTTTCTCTCTTAATTAACTACATTAACATTTTTGGTTTTAACGCTCACTGAGCTATAATGTTCCTCTGCATGACAGCCAAGCAAATCATTGTAACAGCAAAGAGCAGCTATGTTTGTGTTGAATTCAAATGGAACCAAACTGTAAAATGGCTTAAATTGTGCCTGGCATTAAACTAACACATTATGGAAAATGTGTTTGGCTTAACGCCATCCTCTCTACTTGGATAGATGAACAAACACAAAAAGAGTTTCAGTAAAGGATGTTTTTGAATGCTTTTAATGTTTGTAAATAACTCGGAAAGCTATAGTCCTACATAACTGATTGGGAAAAAGGATACACAAACATGTCCCTTGTAACTAGATAGATACTGTGTTGTCACCATATGATTGGTCAACAATTCCACTGTAACTTTCTGAATAAGTAAACAGCCACAAACTCAGCATTGTGGCTGAAATGTTTGTTCTTTGTCGCTCTTCTCATCTAGACTGCTTGCTGACTCAACAAAGACCTCAGGAAAGTCATATAGAGGTTCTCAATGCACTGGCTCAGATACTGGCTAAGTAAGGTAGTATTATTTTCCTGCATTAGTGCAACTTCATTGAAGTGTTTGGTGTTTTGTCTAATTGTGAGTTGAATTGCATGGTATAAATATATCTTTGGAGAAAACAGTGATTTAGAGCTTCCAGCAGTTTCCTGGTCAAATCCTTGTCTTCTCTATGGAATTGATCAATAGTCCAAGTTCATTTAGTTTAGTCATACTCAAACAACTTTTCACTAGAAAGTACATCTGACTATTTCTTCATGACCCTCTATTCCCTTTAATTCATCACTCCGCTAAGTGTAGTCTGATATTTTTCCCCTTGCTTTTATTTTGAGACAATAAATAAGGATGAGTATTCATTGTGTAGTACTCTTAAAGGGACTCCCACTGCAGCTTTGCCTACCTCATTGCAATAATATTTTTTTTTTACCACAAAACTAATTGGTGTTGAAAAAATGGCTATGGGATTCTTCCACCTTCTGTACGAGAAAGTAGGTCATAGTCTTTGTTTTTCCTCTTTGTCTCACATCAGCTCTAGTAGAAGCACTCATGCAGAGAAAACATCTCCATTACCATGCTGTGAGCAAGAATAAGGCTTTACTGTTTTAAACTCTCTTGTCTTTGATGCTGTTCCCTACCTTGCTAAAATACCCAGTTCACCAAACTCAAGTCTCTTACTAAAGAATTTATATTGAAACCTGTCTCACTGAATGCTGTTTGGGTTTTTTGTTTACTTGTGTGTGTGGCTTGTTCATGGGTTTGTTTTTGGTTTTGTGTTTTTAGTTGTTTTTTGTTTGTTTGTTTTTTGGGGTTTTTTTTTAGTCTCAGGAAGAGCATCCTAGACAGAGCAAACGCAATGATACATAGGCCATAAACGAATATGTCTTTAATGGTTTGGAAGTCATCTGATTGATTCACAAAATTCCCTATAGAAGAGTTATTGTGCTGCAAACCTAATTATATCACTTGGTGCAGTTTTTCAGTACATTCTGAAATACACTGTGTTGAAAAACCATTTAAACATTTCAAGTCCACATCTGTCTTTCTATCTGTTTTTTAGTCTTGATTCCAAAAAAGAGACAGTGGTGGTGATGGTGAAATAATAATGAAACATCATACAGCCTCAAATTATTTCATTGTCTGGACTGTAGAAAAAGTAGGAGAAACAGAAAAAGTAGGAGAAACAGAGTGCTTTGACAAGTTTCTTGTTTAGAAGTCAAAGGACAGAAATGCACAAAGAAATGACTGAAACCAACTAGTTCCAGGCTATAGGCTTTAAATGGGAAAAAAAAAAAAAAAAAAAAAAAAACAGTGCCAAATTTAGCAGTTCAGTGGTTTTCAACATGTAAGCTACAAGTGTTTGGGAGAAATGAAAAATTTTAGATATGAAAGACAGGTAACTGGCAAGTCTGTCTCCTGGAATCTCAAATTTTCTGTACAGCATTTGCACCTCTCATGGAAAGTTTTCAAACTCTGCAATTCAAAAAAGAGTGAATATTTTGGTTGTAGCTTTTAATTTTAAACCCTTTCAATAGAATCTTAAGCTGTTTAGACCTAGTATGATAGATTCTTCTAGTGCTGAATTTCAATACAAAGTAGGGGATCCTCCTGAGTCCATTTAGAGGTATTCATCTGTTCTAGTGAGTTAAGATCTCATGAAATCTAATGAGAGTGATTGATTGAGGCTGTGAAGCTAGAGGGATTCCTGGATGTAGCAGTTGCTTCAGAATGAGCTAAAATAGCTGTGGAGGACTGTGGAGTTGATGGTACTAGATAGTCTGGGCCTAAGCTAAGTTGTACTGTTAGTTCTTACTGATATTTCAGGTACAATTCTTCAGTTTCATTTACTTTGGGTTTGCCTGGTGTTATTGTATTGACCTTCACACTTACTGTGATTGCATCCATCAACACAGCTAACACTTGGAAGGCTTTGACTCATCTTTTTAGTTGCAATTAGTCAGCCAGTTTTCATTCTTAAAAACAATAGAGAAATGTAACAAGTTTATCTTAGAAATGTACTTTAAGATAGCATACGTCCCTTTTGAAATCTGTCTTACTTTTGACTCTAAAGGAAGCAAGGGCACTACATCGAACAGGGAGGTTCAAATAGATAAATCCCAACTATAACTTCTTTTTTTTTTTTTTTTTCCAGAGAAAGAAAGAAAGAAAGAAAGAAAGAAAGAAAGAAAGAAAGAAAGAAAGAAAGAAAGAAAGAAAGAAAGAAAGAAAGAAAGAAAGGAAGGAAGAAAGGAAGGAAGAAAGGAAGAAAGGAAGAAAGGAAGAAAGGAAGAAAGGAAGAAAGGAAGAAAGGAAGAAAGGAAGAAAGAAAGAAAGAAAGGAAGGAAGGAAGAAAGGAAGGAAGGAAGGAAGGAAGGAAGGAAGGAAGGAAGGAAGGAAGGAAGGAAGGAAGGAAGGAAGGAAGGAAGGAAGGAAGGAGAAAGGAAGGAAGGAAGGAAGGAAGGAAGGAGGAAGGAAGGAAGGAAGGAAGGAAGGAAGGAAGGAAGGAAGGAAGGAAGGAAGGAAGGAAGGAAGGAAGGAAGGAAGGAAGGAAGGAGAAAGGAAGGAAGGAAGGAAGGAAGGAGGAAGGAAGGAAGGAAGGAAGGAAGGAAGGAAGGAAGGAAGGAAGGAAGGAAGGAAGGAAGGAAGGAAGGAAGGAAGGAAGGAAGGAAGGAAGGAAGGAAGGAAGGATATGTGTGAAGAAAGTCTTACTGAATTCCATCACTTTGCTCTTGGTTTCCCAAAGAAGTTTTCAGAAGAGGTTTTATGGCATTGGGGAGGAAACCTTACACCCAGCCTTCCAGCTTTTTCTGAAAAAACAGTAATTCAGTAGTATCCTGACATAAAGCTAATTTGCTATTAACATTGTTACATAGATTATAAAGTGCATTATATAATTGATAGTTACATAGCTTTAGTTATGATTCAAATCTATTCTTATTTTCATGTTGTGGTTCTGTACTTGTTTTGGTTTTCTGTTACTTTCCTATGTCTTAGTATCTGTAATAACTTTTTAAACAGAAGAAACACAAATCATATTCTTCTACATAAACATTGTGGCTAGAGAGCTAGCAAGAGCTACACTTACAGTCTGCAGACATTTCCATTACACCTTTGTCTACTCAGTTGCTCATAACTTTCTGAAATGTGCAGGCTTCAGGCTACAATTTTATAGTCTTGCCATGACTGATGTTTTTTTTTATCAAATGTGAAACTTAGCAAACAAAGTCTTCTCCTACTTTCAATATTTCAACATTAAGCAGAGCCTCAGCACATTGCGAACATGTTCATCACTAGATGGGGAGTTATGTTAATGGATCCCATAAGTGATCTGCATCATATCTTGTCCTCCAATAATAGGCACCCATTGTTGCAGCTCTACATAGATATCCCATGTCAGATACAGCTACATAGCTACAAACAATGGCTGCATGTAACAGGAAGTATTCTTTTGTTCTACAAACAGTGGATTTGTCAACAGAATTAAATAATTTCTTCTATCTAATGTCTTTCTTGAAGAACTTAGTGCTCCTGTATGTTTTAGTACCATTGTTCACAACATGTGAATACCAATACATGGGACTACTACAGAACTCATCAGAGTGGAATTGGAGACAAAAGTCACCCCATCGATAGAACATTTTTTCATGAACACCTAATACTCTTCCACTGCATCTCCCTTGATGATCCATTTCCAAATCTGAGTTTATGAATCTGAAACTACAGATTCAAATCAGAGGATACATGATGCTATCAGGAGCTGTCGAGGGTCGACACCTCCTTGTATTGTTTGCATTCCTGTTTTTAATCTAGTGTGCTCTGGGATGAGGTGAAAGGGGAAAAGGAGGTGGAGTGACTTTGTGGGTGAATTTGTTGTTATGAGCCACACAGGGTCAAGATTTCTGTGCAGATCTGAGGCATCTGCCATATTATCTAAACATCAGTGGCCCTGACAAAATAAATTGAACTAATCTCTCTGCAAAAGGATGTATTTCTTTATTTCCTCCTTTGAGGCTTGAAGATAGCATTCTCTCTGAAAAGATTTTGGTACCATAAGTTTTAAACCTATAATTGCAACTGAGAAGGTTAAATTAACACAAATGTATGGCCTACCAAACTTCTGGTTCAGAATCAACCTTTGTAACTTCTCAGATTTTTTTCCATAGTGTGTATACACCTATTTATCACTGTTAGTGAGCTATGTGAGGTCATTACCGTTTCAAAGAGGTATATTGACACTTTCCTACAGAACTGAAATAGAGTAATTTAACAGAAGCATTTTTTCCCACCTACGTGAGGATTTGTAAGGTATGTACTTCTACTGAACCAGAAATTCTTTACTGTAGGAGCTATAACAACCTGTAATCTGTTGACACACCTTGTAGCCTGTTAAGATATATATTAGTGCATTCATGTACAGTGGTCAGAAATAACTTTTACATTTCATTAGTAGATCATTATTAGTGATTATTTTAATACCAGAATCTTTACAAGGTTAATCAAGTACAGGAAGTGTAGTCTAAGCCAAGAAAATTTAAGTACAGAATGCAAGACCTAATAAATGTTGTACAGTCAAATGAATTAAATGAAATTATACTAGGCTCTCATTGAAATAGTGACTTGATAGGTCTATCCTTCTCTTTCCAAGGGTCTGAACCCACAAGGAAGTCTGGCCTGCAACATTCCTACAGTGATAGGTAATATAACCTTCGTCTAGTCACTTAAATACAGTTAGAACTTGAACAAATTTTTTACTTGTTAAGCTAAGCTCCCACTTCCCTTCTGTAGAAAATTAGCTCAGCAGGATCACAGTTACCAGAATGCCATGATCTACAGTCAGAAATGGGTCTGTGATTCCTCTCTAATGATAGAGTTTAAGAATGTGGAATACCTAGTGACAGCTGCTATATGAAAATAATCAGCCTTCAATCAGTGGGAATGATCTCACAGCAGGGTTCTATTGTTCAATAGCAAACGTTTAGAATAAAAATTTTATTGGTGCAGAAAGGAAAAAGAATTAAGCAATAAATAGCTTGTCGGAAACCCCATAGCAAGTTTGATTAGGGTTACACTATTACAAACATCTCTGGAGACAGAGAATAATATTTGGAATATTTTCATCCAAGACTGGAGCACGTTGCCATCCCTGTTGATTTCATTATTCTTTCTTTTTTCATAAATGCTCAATAATAGGAAATGAATTATTTATTAAAATACACACTTGAAATGCTGACCTGCAACTTCAATATAACATTAAAAATCAGCAGTTTTACCACCCACAACTAACAAGCTCTTGTGGTTTCACTGAAAGTCACAGAGTTTTGCTGCTGAGAGTTGTTGATGCTTCTATATCAACCATTAGCTAATGCAATGAGTTCAGCAGAGACCATAATAATAAGCGCAACAACTGATGATATAAAACCAGACATTTACAACATATGCTTTTGCAATAGAATTACAGGATAGTCATCCTAAATTTAAATCATAATAGTAATGCATTTTAAGTGCCTGAATAAACACAGAAAATAAGTTAGATTCAGTGGTACTGCTCTCTGAACTTGCAACATTTTCTTAGATGAATAACCTTTTTACAACTAGAAAGGATGAAATAAGGCCTGATGTAAAAGACATAATGAAATCAGTATAGTGTATGGCATTTAGAGTATCTTTTATTGGCCATTTGGCCCAGTAGCTAGCATGACAAAAGTGGATGTGTAGGGATAAAATTATTTCAACTGTGATTGGGTTAACAACAGTGGCAAATAACGAAACAATTAATTAAAAATAAGATTGTCCCCAAATTCTTTCAGATCTCTTTTAGTGACCCTTTTAGAAGTGTTAATGTAGACACACCTCCTTAATTGTTATGGTCCCAGAACTCATGGAGACCTCCTTTCTGTGCACTGAAGAGAGTTATCACTCATAAACACTAAGATACATTTTGGAAAAAAACAAGTCATGGTTTGAAAGGTCCTGTCTGGGGAACCTCATTGAATTCTTTGGTAAAACTGAGACTAGATGTGATCCAACAGATCCTTCTAGAACATATACTATATTCATGAGACACACATATGGATATATAATCAAATATTATTGGACTAAACATACAGTTGGTTTAATTGATTTTTTCAGAAAGGAAATCCTTCCAAAGGAGATTTATCACAGTACAAGCTATTTAAGAGTTTGTTCTTTGTCTCATTAACTTTGTCTTATGTCAGAAAAAAAAGTGTGTTATGAAAAACTGCGTAGGAAAATTTTGTCATGATGCTGTCTGATCGCTTGACTCTAGGCAAGAAGGCAACTGTAGTTATGCTCAAACCCAGGGACTGCTTTTGAAGTAAGATGATGTTTACTGAATAACCTTGTTGTGGCTATGAATTTAAACAAAAAGAGAGCGGAAAAAGAGAGCTGGCTCCCTCACAACCCCTATAAAATCCATTTCATAAAAACTATCCAAACAGTTTTATTTCAGATGAGAAGACAATTCCTCTTACTGTATCTGCAATATTGTTCAAAGAGTTTCAATGATTTTCTTTTTTTTTTTTTTTTTTTTTTAAATTGAACTCTGCTGGGTTTTTTTGTCTATAGTAATTGTGTTCAAGTTGATGTTATTTGGATGCCACTCAGGAAAGACGTGTCCCAGAGCATTTGGTTAGAATGCACATTACTACATCATTCTGTTCCTTATTTCAGATGATGAGTTGCCTGAAGGAGGATAAATGGCTCATAAAGTTCTCAATGGCCTAAAAGCAGGACCATCTGTTGAAGTCATCAGTGACTTTGTGGCTGAGCTTAGCATCTGGGAAACCTTCAATTCATCAGCTCTTCTTTAATCAGGTAGGCATCTCTGAAGTCAGCGGGAATTATTGTAATAGATTCTCAAAGAGCTGAGACAATGATAAGAGCTTTCCCTATTTCAAGATGATATCCATATTTCAACTCATTTCTGTACACAGATTTTTAGTGGTTCAGGTACCTGGCACTCTCATGCTAAAACTGCTTCACATCTGTTCATCTTGCTCAGAGAGATTTGTCAGAATACTAGAAAGTGCTAAAGATCCACTGGACGTTTGGTTCTGATACTGCCGGTAGATTTGAATGTTCAAATTCATATATGTGCTTCAAATAAATTATTGCTTGCAAATTTCATCACCCTTGGGAAGAGAAAACATGAAATGCAAGGGTAAAGTAAGGGGTTAAGTCTTCCTGGAATAAAAGAAGAATGTGGTTTTCATGGCCCCTGAAAGATCAGAAAGTTCTGTTTCCCATTTCTACTTGGGCCATAGGTATGTTTTCATGTACAACTAGATTAATGTTTTTTTAAGTTGAGTTACAGACTTGAAGTCATATTTAAACTCTTTAGGCACTACGGGGAAAGTTCTGTGAATCAGAGTGGGGCACACAAGAGTGAATGCTGAGTGTAGGCTGTTTTAGCTCTTTACTAAGGAAACAATGGATAAGAGTGTGCCTTAAATCTATTGCTTTGAATTGTAATGTTTTATATTCTCAGTGGAACTCTCCTCAAAATGTAGGAAAACTGATCCATTATCTTTGAATCTTATTTCGAGAAATTGGGGGAGAAGAGGAAGGCTAGTCATTGTTACTAAAGATCTCAGCTGCTCTTTTTCCTAGCTTCAGAGAGCAAATTATTCATTTTTGAAGTTGTTTAAAAGTAACAAAAATAGTATAAACTCCCCTCCCTTGCTTGACAGGATTTAAACATGAAACTCTTATTTTTTAAAACTCAGCAGTGAATAAAATTGTAAATGACAACAGGTTCTGAATAATACATTTTGTCTCTTCATGTGTTTGTCACAGTTTTTTATGACTTACTAAAATATATGGCAAATCAGTTAGAGTTTGTACTTCACCTCTGCATTACCTGTATCTCCTTTGCCTGGCGGCTCTATGACACAAATCCCCATCAAAATATTGGCACCGAAGTTTCAAAGGAGTCCTTAAGATGAAAAATTATAACACCCTTATGCACTGATAACATAATTCTGTTAACCTAAGTGAAAGATTTTGATATAAATGTTGGAACAAAAAGTGCTACTGAAACTTAAAATTAATTTGATTTTCATAACATGTAAATTCAAAAATATTAATGGGAAATGTAAATCTGATATACTAAGGAAGATGAAATTGTGAAAAAAATTTTTTACCCTTTTGAAAAAAAAAAAAAAAAAAAAAAGAGGGGAAAAATAAAAGACTATATCGTAAATTTACTTGCATGTCCAGAATAAGAGCTAATATTATTTTGGTGCATGTTTATTGTACTGCTTTGTTAGATTACAGCTGTCTTTGTCTTCTGAGGCTCAACTCAAAGCTTACCAAAATCAGAGAGGAGAAATCTATTAACTGTGAAGGACTTCAATTGAAGCTTGGTTTTAGTTTGTTTTGGGGTTTTTTTTTGTTGTTTTTTTGTTTTGTTTTGGTTTGGTTTGGTTTTTTTTACATTTATCTGCTTATTATACATCTGTTCAGCCCAGAAAGAGTTGAAAAATAATGAGAAATGAGTATATCTGTCTTCTGATTTAACATGTGCATCAACATCTCTAATGATAGACCTTAGGATATGATTAAAAAAATATAATAATCTTGTGTTACTTGGTATTTTCTTCCTGAAGTTCCACAGCTTGAAGATAAAAGTCTTCTTGTGGATCACAACAACATTCTTTTTTTGTATTATTTTTTCAAGGAAAATTTATAACCTCTCAGCTTGTAGAGAAGAACTTGAAAGATGTCATAAATGCACTCTGTCATGATTAACAACCAAAGGAGAAAAAAATTATGTTTAAATATTATTTTATTTTAAATGATCTCAAGGTTTTAAGTAGGCTTCTACATCCTTCATTTGTCAATACTGTATAAATATCTTAAAGACCAGAACCAATATCTGGATGTCTTCTGGACTATAAGGAAGGTTTGACAGTGTCCTGTTGTGCTTTGCATATTAAATTGTATTATCACAGTGAGAAGATTTTTATAATGTTCTTTGAAGCAGTACAGATAACCTTTTTTAGCTTCTCCATGAAGCTAAATAAATTAATATAACTAACATCTCTTGGTGAGCAAAAAGTATGTGATCTGTTCAGCAGCAGCAATTATATCAGAAACTTCTGCATGCTGCAAACCCATCTTGTGGGATTTCTTCATTTGAAATAGCCATCCCTCACAGACTGAGACTAAAAAGTTAGAAGACAACTTACAGGTGGTTAACAGATCTCACTACCCAACTATTAGGAATATCCTGGGAAATAAAATGAGTTATAGAGAACATGAAAGATCAGTTTTATGTGCTGCTTTTTTTTTTTTTGCCTTTTTTTTTTTTTTTTCTTTCTGCTGAGAAACAGAAGTTATTGGTCACTTTCTTGTCAATTGCTGGTTTTGTGCTTGTTTGGTGAAAACAAGCCTTGAGGCAAAAACCCTTACAAAATTGGAAGCCCATTCCCTTGCAGTCAGCCATTATCACACAGAAACTTTATTGGGAGGGTTAACTGACTGCTCTCTATATCGGGGGTGGGTCTGTCACATAAAGGAGTGAGTCACTGATGCTTTCAGCTTTCTTTCTCTTCTCACTCAGCAAGAGCCAGGAATACTGAAGCACTAATTCAGAATATTGCTCTGTATCTTCTTTCCATATGGAAGTATTTTCTTTCCATGTGGAGAGGTTTCTGTTGAAAACCTGATAGCACTTTTAGCCTTTCCATGACAAGTGCAGGGCACCTGGGGGAATTGTTCTCTAACTGTCCAGGCAATCTCCTGTTCAGGACATGACACTCTGTGGTTTGTGACCAAGAAAAATGATGGAGGCGGGGGAAAAAGGACTGGGAGAGTCATACTTCACAGGGATGCAGAGGTGCACATCCAGTCCTTGGAACAAGGAAACACTTCACAGTGTACTCCTGAAGAGGCCACTATCTTATATAAATGTCACAGTCTATTGCACCTCTGTAGGTTACCGGCTCCTGCCTGCCACTGAATTTTGAGATGCCTATGCAGTTGTGTAAGGCAGAGATATCCCTCAGAGATAAGTCAACCTACTGTAACCATTACAGCAACAGCAAAGCAGCTGATCAGAAGTGACTTGTTTATCTGGCATGCATCAATACCTCACCCACATGTTGTTGTAGGGCTCTGATATTATAACTGCAGTGGAAGAATGTGAGAATTAGTCAAAAGAACCCTGTTTAATATCTTCCTCTCTCTTAAACTTTTCTTGACATCAGTATTCCTCTGCCTTCTTCCCATTCAGTACTCTGTACAATATCTGGCAGACCTCCAAATCACTGCTTCTCGTTATACAGTATTCCTTCCTCCCCAAGACATATTTCCTCTTCTGACTGCAGTAAACAAGCTTTTTCCTTTGCACTTTCATATCTTAAATATTTCCCAGGAATTGCTCTATACAGTTTGCCAGTCAAGTGGAGAATCCAAAAGTCAGGCGTTCCTGTTAGTGTTGTATGGTCCTATTCCATGCCATATGACTGCAGAAATACCAGTTCTGATAGTCATGATCCCTGGCTACTAAATGTTTGACCGAGACATAGGAACAGGGGGTCCAGTCTGGCAGGACAGAGAAGTTATTTGGTGGAAGTTAGACTGCATTGTTGAACTGGTGTGTTAAAATCGTCCTTCGTGTAGACAGCATTGAATCATTGGGGTGATCTCATCAACTGCCTAGAGTACTGGTTAGCATGTCAGGGACCAACAGAATATGATTACCTTAGGAAAGAAAAATGTGATCCTGGCTTGTACTTCAAAAAAAATCAAGAATGACTTTTCATGGTCTTGCAACTGAAAGTTTGTTCTGCAGCTGAGAAAATGTTGCATATCTGAGGGAATCAATGTGCCTGAGGCAAAAGCTTGCAGAGCCACTCTAGATTTAGCAAACGCCTTCCAGAAACTGAACTTTTTGTTATTAGCTCCAAGTATAAACACTACATGAGTGCTTCTTGATAAAAAACAATATATATATATACACTATGGGGCTCTTGGAAGTCACATTTCTGTGTGCAGGAAACTTGTTTCACAGGAAGAAAAAGGTGACTAAATATCAGGGTAGTTAAGCTAGAAGTGCCTGGATGTGAGCCGGGGCATGAAGCTTTTGAGCAGCTCTCCTAAAAATAGACGTAAAAATTAAAAAAATCTAACACTCCCAGTGGTACAGTTTGGAGGATAGGCTAGAAACTACACAGATTGTATAATGCAGATAATTGTTCAAGGTTTTATTTGGTGTGACTATGTATCTTTCTTTTCATCAAGATGTACCAGAACTGCTTTTTGGTTTAAGTGAATAAACTGGATTTGTTTCATATGATTTGGGTGTATTCCAAATGATTAAACTCTGTAGCTGTTTGAGATGAGTGATGGCCTATGTTGATACATTTTTGAAGAGCCAACGCCCTGTAAAAAAGGAAAAAAACAGTATTATGACATCAGTTGGAAAATACATTGTTTTTTCTTTATTACAGAAGAGGATGTCGGTGTAATTTCATAAAGTGAGGCGATATCTTGAGTTACCAAGCTTGTTTGTTTGTTTATGATAGCTTTTTTCCTCCCTCTTCCTAGCAACCAAGGAACGCAATATTGTCAGGCTAAGTGAAGTAGTCTCTACTCAGTAAGAATTAATCACCCTTTGCAATACACAAACATATTTTCTGAAACCTTTGTGCCTCTTAGGTCCACTTATACCCACACAGCAACCTACAAGCCTCAGGGCACAAATAGGCATGGATGAGGTTGTTTTAAGTATTCCACTTTAAAATCAAGCTCTTGGGTATGATTCTCATGCATATTACTGTAAAACTGGAGTAAGTCCAGAATAATGCTGGTGCAAAATGGGAAGATGTTCTTCTTTTTAGAATTCTATGCTTTTCTCCCAAGCCATACACCTTTCTTTCTCCCTGATATTTTTGTCTTTCCTGCCTTCTTAAATTCAGCATTGTTTTCTCTTGAAGATCAGACACTTAAGGAAGTAGTACCTTGCTGCGTTTTCCTGCAGGAGGCTGTGACAGCAAACGCCCTTTCTGCATTTTCTTTCATGATATCCATTTAAAATACCTCTGAATATAATAACAACAGTCATATTCTCAGATACTGCACTAGATCAGAACTTTTTAAATTGTATTCTGAAACTAAAGATTTTTCTTTCCTAGTTAAATTGAATCTTACCTATTGTAATGATGATATGAATTTACAGGTGGAAATTGCATTCATTCTGTGTTAATATCAAAGGATATGTTTGTTCTTGCATCTTGACAAAAATGGTATCACACCAGGAACTCTTTGTTGGTTTTTATAACTTTTATATGTGTACTTCTTAGCAAGAACTTATTAATAATTGCATAGAGTACAGGACAGACTCCTGGCATCTCTTCAACTGAGGCAAGTTTTCACATTGTACATTGTATTCCTATCAGTCTGAAAAACAAATATTCTTCACGTATTTTATTATTGTCTAGACACTTCCTATTCTGGATTGTGGAGCTCAATTTCCCTTCTGAAAAAATAATAGCAAAAAAAAAAAAAAAAATACTTTCAGTAGAGCATCAGCCATTACTCAGGAGATATACTAAAAATTGTTTTATTTCTGCCTCTGTCATTTCAAGAAGTATCATGACTTAATCACCAGGATAAGTTCTAACTTCAGCCATGCAAGGTCAGAGGGTTGAAAGTATCATTTTTAGGCCCTTCTATTCAGTGGGGAAAACAAATAAAGTTACCAAATGTTCCCAGCTGTATTTAAAGTTACTTAAAATCTGAAGATGGAGGAACTGTTCATGGTGAGATCATTCAAAAGCTAAAAAGTACCACCCACATACATAATAAACAAGAAAGTAAACCCCACTTTTTTCCCCTCTCACAAAATTTTCTTCTCTATTGCTATTGATGTAGTGAATATTTTTATCCTAACTTGCTCCATTGTGAGTAGTCTGGGAGACACATGGGGTACTGTATTTCACTTAAAAGGGGAGTGTCAGAGAGGAAAACATCCAGAAAAATAGATATTTTTTAAATTAAAAGGAAGAAGCTATGCTTCTGAGATCGGAAAACTCCTTTAAGTCTTATTTTACAGATATGTTACTTTGGACATGTCAAATTGTGTTGTGTTGAACATGCTTCTCCATGTGAGAAGTGATAATGTGACTAATGCCAAAAGATGTGTAATATCACAACATGACATGTCAGAAGAAACATTTCCAAAATACATCCCCCAAAATCTTTAACCCATCCCTTGTCTTGTCATAATTAAGAATAGAACCTGTCTTTTTAGAAATTTTTGTTTTGCATTAGTTATTCTAGGTAATTTCCAAGGAATAGTTTGTATATTATCACAGGGTCCTCCAATCAAGAATATATATCATAGTTTTCTGTTTTGACATCTGGCTTCTAGTACAGCAGTGCCACTGACAGGATTCATATTTGTCTTCTGCCAGTGAGTAACAGCTTCAAGGTAGGAAAGACTAGAATTAGCTGCATAAAGTAAAGCATTCAGATCATCATGAGAGAAGAAATTGAGCTTTTATTTATCTTACCAATAAGGCTAGAATTTAAAAAATGCTTCTTTTACTCAGAATTTAAACATAACACAGAACAAACCAATCTAAAAGGATTTGAATTAATTGATTTTCTGTGCTGATAGGTCAGTGGTGTAGTTTAAATGACAGCAAAGGGCATGATAATAAAATAAGTAAATACTATTCATTAGGGAAACTTCTGTACCTGAATAGAACCACCACACAGAGCAAAAATGATGACCGAAGAAAAAAGCTTGAAGCAGCTTGTGAATTTTGAAGGCATTTCTTTGAGTTTGCCAGCAAAAAAGAACCAGAGTAGTGTTAGCCAAGATGTTAATTGTGGCAGTATATGAATGAGAACTGTTACCTTATAAGTGACTACTTTTAGTATTTCAAACTTCTACAAAACTAAGTATGCCCAAGAGGATTTGTAGACATTTTAAACTGCAGGCCAAAAATGTCTGGATTACATCTTGGATGGGTTTGTGTCAGATAAAAAAGAAGTCCCAATAGACTGTGGGGAAAAAAGTATAGGGATTGTATGATGACAGTGGTAACATCATTCTGTAGACACAGAGAAAAGACAGAGAACTGATGAAAATACTGGATACAGGTATACAAGGAATTTTAATCACAGAATCACAGACTCATTCAGGTTGGAAAAGACCCTTGGGATCATCGAGTCCAACCATCAGCCCTACTCTACAAAGTTCTCCCCTACACCACATCCCCCAACATCTCATCTAAACGACCCTTAAACACATCCAGGGATCGGGACTCCATCCCCTCCCTGGGCAGCCTATTCCACTCTATGACCACTCTTTCTGGGAAAATCTTTTTCCTAATATCCAGTTTGAACCTCCCCAGTTGGAGTTTAAAGCCATTTCCTCTTGTTTTATCACTAATTACCTGTGAGAAGAGACCAGCACCAACCTCTCTACAATGTCCTTTCAAGTAGTTGTAGAGAGTGATGAGGTCTCCCCTCAGCCTTCTCCTCCTCAAACTAAACAGTCTCACCTCCAATCGCTCCTCACAGGATTTGTTCTCCAGGCCCTTCACCAGCTTCATTGGCCTCCTCTGCACTCACTCCAGCACCTCAATATCCCTCTCGTATTGAGGTGCCCAAAACTGGACACAATACTCCAGGTGTGGCCTCACCAGTGCAGAGTACAGAGGGACTATCACCTCCTTACTTCTGCGAGTCATACTATTTCTAATACAAGCCAGGATGCCGTTGGCTTTCTTGGCCACCCAGGCACACTGCTGGCTCATGTTCTGCTGCTTGTCAATTAGAACCTCCAGATCCTTTTCTTCCAGCAGCTCTCCAGCCTCACTTCCCCAAGCCTGTAGTCATGTCGGGGAGGGTGGGGTGGGGTGGGTGGCGCGGTTTGCGGCCCAAGTGCAGGACCTGGCACTTGGCCTTGTTGAAGCTCATCCTTTTAACGCTAGCCCACCGATCCAATCTATCCAAGTCTACAGTCATGTTTGCCCAAATTCTCATCTTTTTCCAGAAGTATGGAAGTCCACCAGAAGTCAAGTTCTAGCCTGTTTATAAGATATGTCAAGCATCAGGAAATGATGACTGGTAGAAAATCTGCCTGAGAGGCTGAGGTTCCAGTGTAACAGCTAGAATTCAGCTTGCCTAAATTTAGATGTCTAAATAATGATCATCTTGTTTCCCATATGACCAGTGAGGACAGGTGGATATTTCTTCTGATTCATTCAATCTTAAGGTAAGAGAGATGAGATGTCAGGACTTTTCCATTGACCTGACAAAGCAGGACAAAAGGTGAACCATGCTCGTTTCACTAAGGGCAAATCTTGCCTGACCAACCTAGTGGCTTTCTATGATGGAATGACTACAACAGTGGACAAGGGAAAGTTGGGGATGTCATATATCTAGACTCCTGTAAGGCCTTTAACACTGTCCCTGACAACATCCTTCCCTCTGAATTGGAGAGATATGGATTTGATAGGTGGACTGTTGTGTGGATGAGGAATAGGTTGGAAGGTCACATGTGGAGGGTAGTGTCAACGGCTCAATACCCAGTTGGAGATCAGTGACAAGAGGTGTCCCTCAGAGATCCATACTGGGACCGTTACTGTTTAATATCTTTATCAGTGACATAGGCAGTGGAATCTAGTGCACCTTCAACAAGCTTGCAGACAACGCCAACCTGAGTGGTGTGGTTTACATGTATGAGGGACTGGATGCAGTTCAGAGGGACCTGGACACCATCCAGAGGGAACTGTACAAGCTCAAAAAGTGGGCAAATATGAACCTCATGAGGTTCAGCTAGGCCAAGTGCAAGGTCCTGTACCTGCTATCAATGCAGGCTAGGAGATAAAAGGGTTAAGAGCAGCCCTGTAGAGGACTATGGGGTACTGGTGGATGAAAAACTGAACATGAGCTGGCAACGTGTTCTCACAGCCCAGAAAAGCAACTGTATTCTGGGCTGCATCAAAAGAAGCATGG
This sequence comes from Strix aluco, assembly GCF_031877795.1. Classification (NCBI taxonomy): domain Eukaryota; kingdom Metazoa; phylum Chordata; class Aves; order Strigiformes; family Strigidae; genus Strix; species Strix aluco. The sequence goes on along the minus strand of NC_133971.1, from coordinate 90,858,017 downwards.
TCAGCAGGTCGAGGGAGGGTATTCTCCTCTTCTACTCTGCTTTCATCAGACCCCACCTGGAATACTGAGTGTAGCTCTGGAGTCCTCACAAGACCCATGGACCTGTTGAAGCAGGTCCAGAACAGGGCCACAAAAATGATCAGAGATCATCTTTCTTTATCATCTCTGATAAAGAAAGGCTGAGAGAGTTAACATTGTTCAGCCTGGAGAAGAGAAAGCTACAGGGGGACCTTATTGTGGTCTTCCAGTACTTAAAGGGGGATTATAAGAAAGATGGGGAGGGACACTTTATCAGGGCTTGTTGCAATAAGACAAGGAGTCATGGTTTTATACTAAAAGAGGGCAGACTTAGACTAGGAAGAAATTTTTTACAATGGAAGTGGTGAAACACTGGAACAGGTTGCCTAGAGACATGGTAGATGCCCCATCCCTGGAAACAGTCAAAGTCAGGCTGGATGGGGCTCTGAGCAACCTGATGTAGTTGAAATGTCCCTGTTTATTGCAGGGGGGTTGGACTAGATGGCCTTTAAAGGTCCCTTCCAATCCAAACTATTCTATGATTATATGACCATCTTTTCTAGTAGGCTTCTTAACCCATTGAGGAAGGTTTTAAACCAATTTAATTGGAAGATGGAGACCAAAGAACACAGAAAAGTATGAGAAAGAAAGATAAGGTAGAAATATGTACAGGACAAGCAACGGGGACCTTTCACATTCCCCTTGGGAAGCAGGGTGACACAAGCCTATCTCATGGGCCTGATACAAATGCAGCTAGCAAAGCACACACCCACAAAAAAGTCACTGAGCTGTGAAAATACAGACATGTCATGGGATAGCTTACATTATGGAAATGTTACTGAAGAGACGGATATAGGCTCTGTTAGGAATGGCAGGCAGAGAACATGAACGGAGGGAAATGCACTTTTTCTGCCAAGAAACAGCTGGGACACAATTAGGCAGTTGTGAAAGGGATGATAGGCACGTTAGAGAGATTATGAGTTTGGATCCGAGATGAGGTCAACCAAAGGGCAACAGAGTCTCTGGTCAAGAAGTTGGATGAAGGCTACTTCCTACAGGTGGCAGAAGTTTCCTGGTTACAGTGCCTGGTTCTCATGAGTGACTTGAACTACCTCTGCTTCTGCTGAAATATGACAGGGAGAGTGGATGACCTGGAGAGTTCTGAATTGTCAAGGGCATTGCCAGTAATTCAGAAGCTGGAAGGACTGTCAAAAGAAGGTGCTCTGCTGGATTTACTATTCTTAAATAAGGGCCAATTCAACAAGGAAGATAAGAGTTTAAGAACTTAAGGGAAATGAGGAAGACAAGTAATTGACTAATTGAGGGAAGTAAACTTTGACTTGCTAAATGAATGAGTATACATCTTCCTCAGGGAAGCTGTTTTGAAGGACAGCAGGACCCAGAAGAGACCTGATTGTCAGGGACAACTGCTTCAGAGCCCAAGAACTACCTATCTTTATTTGCAGGCAAACAAGCATGACAAGAAGCCAGCTTGTTTGAACAGGGAATTCCAGACTGATGTCAAATACAAAAAAGGAAGCATACAGGAAGCAGAAGTAGAGAAAGACAACCAAAGGGGAATACAGAAGTGTCACTCAGACATGTTGGGATGGAATCAAGGAAGATCAAAGCTATGTGGGAGTTGACATGGAAAAAGGGTATGGAGGATAAAAATAAAAGGGGTTCTACATGTAAATGACATGGTTGATGTACTCAGTGACTTCTTTGACAAAGTCATTATTAGACCAAGTCTGCTGCTGGGCCTCCCTAGTCTCTCTGTATAATTGTAAAGTTTTTGGGAAAGACATGCTACCCACAGTGAAGAGGCATCAAGGAAGGGATGACTTAATTAGCTGGATATACAGAAGTCCTTGAGACCAGATAGAGTAGGTTTAAGGAGCTACACTGTGAGGCTGTTTTGTGTCAATTAAAAAACTAAAGTAACCCTGGTGATAGAAAAAGACAAGTGTTTCAACCATATCCCCAAAAGGCAATGAATGGTACAGGGAACTAGATATCAGTCAGTCTTATCTCTGTTCCTGGCAACAAATTTCCAAGCACATGAAGGAGAGGAAAATGACTGAGAACAGCCAACATAGATTTACCAGAGTTAAATTTTGTTAAGACCAACCTGATTGCCTTTTTATTTTGAAGTGACTAGCTCTGTGGACAAGAGGAAGGCAGAGAAAGTAGCTTACCTTGACAATAACAAGGCTTCTGACAGTCTGTCATGGTACTCTTCCAGTCTGAGTGAGGACATACGGACTGTATTGGTGAATTAGGAGGTGGGTGAAAAACTGGCAGGACTGTTGGGCTTAAAGGGCAGGTGTCACTGACTGGAAGTCTAACTGGCTGTCAGCTGTGAGTAATGTTCCTCAGGGCTGTGGGTCAGAGGAAGTTCAACAGACTGGAGGAAGGGGCTGAAAGCAAAGTTAGGTATTTCAGCTGTCAAATGTAAAGTCCTGTGCTGGGGACAGAAATAGCCCCATGCTTTAAGATATGCTAGGGGCTGACTGGCTAGAAGGTAGCCTCATATCTCCTTATCTCAATGCAGGTTTTGACAAAAGGTTCTTGTCAAGAGAGATGAGGAGGAAGGAAGAAGAGACAACCAATCTTTCTGTAAAAAAAAAAAAAAAAAAAAAAAAAAGTAAAAAGCAAAACAGAGGATCAATATTTGAGACTATTTTTTCTTTTTGAGAAAAAGATGGGCTGATTTCTCTTATGTTCACTAATGTCTATAAGGCTAAAAAGTATTGGATGACAAAGACTTTTGAAATCCTTGACTCTCAGTTATTGCTATTCTAAGCAAAAATACAATGCGTTTCCAAATTATTATTTGTCATCCACAAGCACATATAAATGACAAAGCAATTCCTGAAAAAGTTTGCAGGTCTAGGGGGTTTGGCAAATTTGATGTTATTTGCTGCTCCGGTGGTTGATGTCAGGAGTGCTTTAGTACTACAGTCAGAATTTTGTGATCCTTACCAGGATTGTTACCATGCAAACAAAGAATAGTCCATTCATGAGCTTCGGCAATAAACCCTAAAAAAGGATTGTTTCTAGGGTCTGGATTACTGGCAAGATCCTTTGGCTGTTAGAACTCTAGTTGTGCTATCAGTGTGAAGCATATTTAACTTCAGATTATAAATAAAACAGAAAGTCGTTCTGACCTATTGTAAGAAAACATTACAAGGCTCCATGGAAGTGAAACGCTGGTCTGTTAAATCTGCTGTTGTATTAACTGTTATATTAAGAATCTTGCCTCTATCACTAAGGCAGTAAAGTTATATAAATATTTTAACAGGTATTTCTGTTGTGGTGCTTGGAGAAATTACTCATTGAAATGCTTAAAATGAACATGCGGGGAGTCCATCAAACTGAATGTAATGCATAGTGGTTTGAATCACAAGAGTAGGAAACAATAAAATTTTGGTAGAACTTTTCTGAGAGGTGGTAAAACAGCTTTAAACAATTTTTCACTCTGACTTGCTATAGAGCTACTCAGCAAAGAAATACTTATCAGAACTTTATGCATAGGATTATAATGTGAAAGGCATTATACGGCTCTAAGGGTCTTATGGGAACTATATGGGAACATAACGTCACATAACTAAATGCATCCTAATATTATAATTGGACATGGGAGATTCTTTTCATACAGAATGTTTTTAACAAATTTTCATTTTTAAATTAAATTTTCAATCTTATTTTTATTTACCAATTGGAAAATAACAGATCCTTTCCTTCTTGTGGCATTTACTATTTTTTAGTATTTGCCAAGAAAAAGAAAACTAACCAACTGACCTCTTTTGGCTTGGTAAGCATAAAGCAAAGCAGAAAACATTAATGTTTATAACTCTTTAAACTCTGTAGTTTTCTACCATGTGCTTTCAAATAATAAAAATTATTAATGGTACAATTAATAAAATAGGTTAACCATTATTAGATAGAACATGTAAACATTATCATTTGGTTTTCTATTAGTCCACCTTTTTCCCTGTTTCTCCCAAATTTTCTTCAAAAAACCTATAGTGCTCTTCTGAGTCTTTTGTCCATATTAACTCTACTGTAGGAACAGAAATCTATATAAATGGTTTTAAGGTCCTTATTTTGACACTTCAACAGCATTAAATGACTTGAGTGAGCATAGTTACACTATCATGTCAATATATAAGCATGATACTGAAACATAGAACCTCAGATAGTCATATAACAAACATAAAATGATTCTGGGCTTGACTAAAGTCAAACAAACATTTGAAAAATACTGTAATTTTTGTTTTGTGTATGTGACATCTAATAGTGTTACATTTACCGTTGAAGAGAAGAAACAGAGATATTAAGATGCTATGCAAGAAGTCTGTGACAGAACCACATATTCAAGGTGCCAGATCAGTACTTCAAACATTCTTAAGTACCATAAATACTGTTCAGTTGTGCTGATATTGAAGGTTCACAGGTCTCTCAACTTTAGTTGGAAATTTCTGACTGCAAGTACTCACAAGGACTGTTAAATTATGAAACACTTCATTTCCTTTCAATGTAATTTGATTGTTTTACACTTAAATTATACGATAGTATTGTTATCATAGTTGTCCTTAAGGGATTAATTTAAATGGAAGAGTTAAAATTATTAAAAAAGACAAAATTATCAAATGTGGTAGAACTTTATATGGAGAAGATGACTTTTTTTCAGAAATGCCCAAGGCAGGCCACGACAGAAAAATATAATAGTGGAAAAGTAATGACACAACATGATTACTGAACATCCATATTGTCACAGAAACTCTAGTTTATCTTTAAAAGTAAATGGAAAATAAGAAAAATATGAAAATCCTTCAGTGTGTCAACTAACAAACTGGGAAGCCAGTATAGAAAAGTGTTTTCTGCAATATTTGAAGACTTCCCCTCTCCACCGTCTTTTTCTTCTTTTTTTTGAATGGATCTGTGACCTCAGACTTAGGACTGTTCAGTTTTTGAACTACTTTCTTTAAAGTCTATTTGAGAGAAAGATATCTTTTCCCTTAAAAAAAAAAAAAGAATCACTTGTTTAAAAGCCAATTTTTATTTGGGGAAACAAAAACAAACAAACAAACAAACAAATCCCCAAACAACAGCTCTACAAGTTTTAAAGGAAAGATAATCCTCAGTTTGGACCATGTGTTTTCATACCCAGGCTAAATTGCAGTAAATGTCATTGTTTGCTAAGGTGTTACTCCTTTTTAGGTATGAAAATACATATCTTCCCAAGTGATTGTATTTCTTAGGCACACATTGGTTTTAAGATGCAGTCAGATCAGTGTCACATTAGCTAGAAAACGAAACTTGCTTAATATATATGGAACATTCTCAGAATTAAGTTTGCAGTAGGGAACGAACCATGCAAAAAAAGCAGCTGGGTATCAGTAGACAACGAAAACTGTTTCAATAAAACGTGAGTTTAACTTCATCTTGCATCTTGGCAAGGGTAGTTCATTAACATTTACACACTTTTATGAAAAAACTATTCAAATATTTGTGTGTGTGTATATAATTTAGAATGGCGAATAAAAACGGAGGACTAAGTAGGTAGAAAGAAACATAATAATAAAATAAGCCAAATCAAATTTTGCTAATTGAAATTTAATTTTTAGAAAAGTTATATGACAATGAAATAATGTGGAAGCATCTCAGGGCTCCAGGCTTAATTACCAGTGGAAAATCAATTAATCCTCTACAGAAATTCAAATTCAGATTCGATTCCAAATTGGCATTATTGTACAGAACTCAAGATAAAACTGATAAAGGGCAGTTTGAAAGCTTCAGTTGTATTCCAGGACTTTCAAGATCTGATTAATATGATACATAGAAGGTGTAAGTTGAATAGTTAAATAAAGAGAAGATAATTTTTAAAAAGGCAGTGTGAGAATTATTTAAAAAATGCAACTGTCATTACTTCTTATACAGTAAGACACGCACTTTCTTAACTTAATTTGTTGAAAATAAATGGCGGAACAACCCCCCAGTATCCTATTTGGTCAAAATTTTTAGCAAAAAATACAGTAGAATAAAATTAGGAGGTACTTATTAAAGTCCAGCAAAGATAGACTGAGTTTATCACCACAGGAAGAAAGAGATTAATCTGTGTTTAAGACAAAAACCTGACAAGTAAAGGAAGTAGCATTTTCAGGGTAAAGAAAGGTAGACATTCCATGATTTGCTATGAACCACTGAACAGCAGATTAATCTATGTCCATCTATCAGGAAGACTGATGGTGCTCTACTGCTCGTTAATACCAGGTCCTTTTTCATCCAGAGAGTTGTCTTTGTGATGTGCATTTTATGGCTCTACAACTTTCCAAGGTTACTGTATTTATGATAGATAATAATTTGCCAATTCTACTTCTGTTACTTGAAGTACCGGTCATTCTACCCTAAAATTACAAATTAATAGCTATCAGTATCTACTGGCCATACTTTGAACTTACAGAAATAGACTGGGAGCAGGGCGTTCTTTCAAAGGTAACCTTAATTTGCTAATATGGTAGCAGTGGACTCATCTAACTGGCAGATACAAATGTGAAAAAAAAATGCTTATCAGATAAAAAAAATTTAAATGGTTGCAAAAGTTAAACAGAAAAATGAAAACAAAAAACACCCAACAAAATCAAGGCTAGCTTCTTGTTATTATATTAAACCTGTTGTAACAATACGGTCTCTATTTTTGTCATTGGCCAGCTATGTTATATGTTATAGCTAAATCTGGTTTTGACAGCAGCATGATAATGAACCACTGAAGTCAGTAAAAAATTGTTCATTAACTTCATCTATTTTCCCAGGTAGGAAGATTATAAGATCATTTGAATGAACTATCTTGAAAGAAATGTTAGTGAAAGCTTGTGGTTGTCTTTCTCTGTTTCTGGGTGTAAACTTTGCATAATCCATGGAAAGTCAAGAGCTTAGAAGACTGGAAGGCAGCTGTTTTCACAAGTTGTCAAATTCCAGCTTTCTGCTCTATAGGAACAGTTAGATTTCTTTTTCCCAGAATTCTTTTATCTTTTGCTTTATTTCCAGGTCTGCTGCACCAGAATCCATCACACAGTTTTCCAACTGAAGTGTAAAATGTTACAAATTAATTCAGCATTCAATTTATTTATTTAGTTTTAAAATCCGAATTATGATAATTATATTTTGGGTTCAAGTAATGCCAGTGGCTTTTGTGCATGTTAGTCCAAGTGGATTTTGAGTCTAAGACAAAGTTATTTTATAGCTGGGGCTTGTATTTACAAGATTTAGATCCAGAGATTGCTTTCACTCTCCAATTTTAAATAATATAGTTCTTAGAAAACTCTTAATGTACTAATTTCATATATGATATTAAGAAATTATGTTCTGTAGAACTTCCACTTACCAAAATAATATCATTTTATGTTGCAAATACTAGCTGACTTCTGAACCAGATTTTTTTTTTTTTGGAAGAGGAAAGGGGCTTGATTATCTGTGTTCAATCGATATAAATTATTTTCTAATTGTGAAGTATCGCATAAAAATGTTAGATTCCTGAATCAATCTTATAAAAGTTAATACAGTTACGTTTTTCATCAGTGATCCATTAAAGTAAAATGGACCCTTTTTCCCCAATTGGTACCAGTAGTATCGTTCAGGTTTTGATACCAAATTCACTTTGAATTGATGCTTTAGGTCCTTTTATTACAAATCTCAGTGAAATTTGAAAAAAATCTCACAGAAGTTTGGAATAAACATATACTTGTTAGAGTTCCCATTAATTATAGTGGCTTGATGGAAAATGGATGAATACAGAGAAATAATAGAAGGTTGAAATCACTGCTTTGGGCACTTATTCTTTTCATAATCTTCCTTTTTTTTGGTATTTATATACTTTTTTAAGAAACCAAAAACACTTAACAACCTGTGATTTGTTCACCCTGTGAATTGTGTTTGTTAACGTTATGCCATTACGCACTTCAGCATTTTGTAAGGATTTTGTTTCCACCTACAGCAGATACCAAAAGCAATCCATACTTCAGCTTTGCCAAATGTGTATTTTAAAGCAAAACCAAGTGATGACCTCTGTAATAAAAAGTTTTAAAAAAATAAAGTCAAATCCATAATACCAGATGCACTGATTATGGGATGAAGTTTTATAAGGTTATCATAAAGTTGTTATCACAAAGTTGTTAACAAAGGCTGAATACATGGCTTTGGAACATATTTTGCTTCCGGCTGGCTAATAATGTTCATGGCTGTGTTATTTATCATAGAAAAACAGTTTCAACCAGTATGAAAATATTTACAGTTTTAAACAAAATTCAACTATTCTTACATCAGTACTTTTTTTTTTTTTTTTTTTTTTTTTTTTTAAGTGATACCTTTCACATGATTTGTAGATTTGGCCACTGAAGTAAAAAAATCAATTATTCATGCAGACTTATTTTTTGGCATTGCTGAGAGGTAGTTGTATTAACCTAAGGAAGCACTGGAATCCTGTATAGTCTTTTCCAAGTTTGTTTTTCTGTTACTGGTAGCTTTGGATTTAATATAAATTTGTCAGTGATTGAACACAACTTTCCTTTCGTATCACAGTTTTCAGTGTGGTAATGTTTGGGATGGATGGACTGTTTGCAGCATTCAGTGATGCTAGATTAAGTTGTTTCTTTGTTATTCATGTATGGGATTACTCTCCTGTCAGTTTACATTATTAACATCTCTGTGGAGAACATACCTGTGCAATAAGGATTCTTCCCCAAAATATCAGAGTCAAATATGACAAACATTCTTAAACCAAAATCTCCCACATTTCAGAGTTTCTAATGAATTTAACATAGGTGAAATTGGGACAGATAAAAAAAGAAATAAAAATAAAACTATTGTTTGTTTCAAACTGTAACAATTCTTATACAGTTGAGAAGAAATAGAATGTTTTCTGTCTGCTGTCCAGAAAAATCTAAAAACCCTTGTGATTTCCAAAGTGCAGTTTGCAAATGAATCTGAACCAAGGTTCGGCAAATACAGGTGCTTTGTCTGTGCAAAGTTTATCTTGCCTAAGCTCATCTCTTCAGAGCAGAGGAGGTTGTCAACATTTTTAAGAAAAATCTATAGCAAGCTAAAGTCCATGAGGGAATCATAGCTTTAATAAGAAGCAGCTGGGTAGCCTGAAAAATCTATTTGATTTAACAAAGGACAGAAAAATATGCTAATACTAAGGCACAAGGCTTGACATGGAGTGCTGAAACCCTACAGCAGTTTATAAACCAAGCCTGAAAAAAAAAATCAATGACTTACCCCTAAGTGTTCAAATCAGTGTATATGGGTTTTAGTCATATGAACCCTAACAGTCAATAGGATTTCCATATATCCCCAAACCATGCTTTGAAAATGCACTTCTTATCCAGAGCTGTCTGAGGCTGATGGAGAAAAAAAATATTCCTCTTGATTTCACTGTGCAGTGAACAGGCCACTTATGAAGATCATATCTTTTCCAGGCAGCATCCCTGAAAAATCCATTATAGGACAGATATTTAATAGGAAAAGATGGATTAGAGAGTTTAAACGCAAAAGTGATGGTGCTTTTCTTTGACATGAGAGGAAGGGTTTTGTTAATGAAAGGATGTTTCTTAGGCCAATGCATAAGTTGTAATGAGTATTTATGAGTAACAAGTATGGGAGGTATGGCAACTAAAGCATACAAATTAATTACTAGATTATAAGAAACTTTTCTGTTTTCCATTAAACAACAAGAAGGGGAACTAAAGTTATACACTTATGAAGATGCAGAATTCCTTTATGAAAGAAAAAAATTCTGTTCTCTGTTCTAATACTTTATATCCTGCCACTGTTTTCTATTATTGTTGTTATTCCACAGAAAAAAGCGAACAAACAAAATTAAAAAAAAAAAAAAATCTTGACTTTTTTGTAAAAAAACTCCACAAAACTTACATGAAACTACGCTGTTCTTGTAGATGTGTTTTGACTCTTATTACAGTCTGCCAGTTCTTTCACAGTTCCTAGGAGGATTCCTTGGGAGACTTAATAGAAGGTAGTGGGAAGGATGTCTCTGTAAACATTGTTCAGAGAAGCTCACATGGCAAGATGTACTATGGTTCTGTGTTTGTTCAATCTATATCATGATTGCATCCAACCCCAATTCTATAGCTTTGTATACTGTAAGTCAGTGTTCAAAAAAAAAATCACCTCCCCCTTGGTTAAGCACCTGAACAAGTAATTTAACACATCTGGCTGATATATTTTCCATTGATCAATTATTGCCATGCTAAATGACACCAGGTTTGTTTGGATGTAACGTCATCATTATATAGTTTATAGTTTTCTCCCCCAGCATTTGTAACCCTTGCAGATTTATTCTCTCTGACTAAAATGGCTACAGGCTCAATTAAAATAACAAAAAGCAATTTGAATGTTAGGAACATTCCCAGTGAGTGCCTGTGCTTAACATTGGATGAATTCTCAGACAAGATTAAGAATTAACCACTACAGATGTATTGGTTTCCACCTGGAAAAGCTTCATTCACTGTCACTGGGAAAGCAAAAATAACTGAGAAAGATAAAATAAGGTATAGAGATATGTTTTCTTTTATTAGCTGTAAATATCTACACATGAATTCATCTCCTGATCTCCTTTTATAATCTAAAATGAGGTAAGAGGAATCCCACCTTATGTTCCTACTTCTAAAATTGTGTTTCAGAACACCATCGTCCATGTGGCATTCAACCATGCCACAACTGAAAACATGAGACACCACCTTAAAACCATCTCTGGGACTGTGTCTTAACCACAGGTAAACAACTGCTTTCTCTGTCCACCCATTGTGTATATTCCAGAGTTGCTCTTGTATATGGCAGAAGGGGCTCCTTCTTCCCAACTGTTTTGCTTTTTTCTACAGCTTGATGGATCTGGATTCAAACTGCAGCTTCCCGGTAGCTGCGGTGTCATCTGTTACTTCTCACCCTTGCTTCATCTGCTTCGTTTCTTCTGGAAGGAAAGGCCATGAAACTGTCTCACGTCCAAATGAAATTAGGTGTCTAAATCTGTGCAGTTATTGTTTATAATGGAAGCTCCTGTAAAAAAAAATAAGCTTGTTTGTCAGGGAGTGAAAGATGTTGCCATGATGGTTTACAAGTTCAGACTCAAGATTCTGCTAGGCTTTTGGTTTGTATTAATTAAGGATACAGATTTACAGAAGAAAATAAAAATCTGTTTCCACTAACATTTAGTACCAGTCACCCCTCTTGGGCAATAGCAGTCGTTCCTTGTTTGATGTACATATTGTTCTACTTTGTTATATAACATTTGTCTTAGTTTGTACATTTAGAATCTAATTCACTCTACAATTCCCATAGTAAAATCTCTCTTTCCTCCTATACAAAGAACAGTGTTTTATTCTTATCTTTTAAGTGTTTGTATTCTTTATACATTCCACATTTTCTGTAGACATACTTCTCCAAGAAGATTAGTCAAGTGTGTATTACAAGTCACAATAATAGTGAATACCGTCTTATAGATTTTTCAAAGCATTTTTCTTCCTTTTCTTTTGTTTAGATTTTGGGGTGGATAATCTCAAGATGCTAGAATACCTTGTGTGGCACTGAACTCAGTATTTTGTAGTGATCATTTCCCTATGCGGATTCTTTACCGTTTGCAATTCTTTCAACATAATAATACAGGTAAAATGAGATTTGTGCTTTGAAGGATGGGGGGGGGAATATATATACCTGCAATCTTAATAGAGTTTTTTAGGCTATTTGCATCTTAATTTAAGACACAATGAAATGAACATGCATGGAATAAGCATAAAAGTATATGGTAAGAACATGCAAGTGGAACTGGGAACACAGAGATGGGAGTTACCCATCCTGTAAGCCTTTTTGTATGTTCTAATTTGAGTTGTGATGACTGTGTTATGTGGACACTCAGGCAAGAGTCTGATATATTGAAATATGAATTTACTAGCAGAGTGAATTTGGATCTGAGTAGGAGATGGGAAAGAGCACATCATGTTACTGGTTTTGTTATTTGTTTAGAGCTGTAGTAGGAATTTACTGCCTAAGTATCTGCTGGACTTCATGTTGTTGTTGCTTCATGCTACTAAAAATTATACATAGGGAGAACTGGAATTCACAATGGTGAACGCTGACCCAGACTTCAGTGGCTACTAATAATTTGAGTTGTCATGATTTTTGATATTTTTAGCCTGATCTGAGTCCTGAGTTTCTGAAAATCTTTCTGTATCAAAGCCACAAACTGTTAGATGAGGAATAGTTACCCACTGAATATTTGCTTTATATTTGTCGTTATGCTTAATGAAAGGAAGGAAGGAATGCAACTTTCCGTGAACTCATTTTCTCATATGACTGCAGAGATTCAAGTAATTTGATGCCTGTTTCCTTTGTGATAGGGAAAATTCTTGCTTTCAGCTAGTTAAGTGCAATCCATTTATTCTGCTTGAATGCCAATCACTGAAGGATTTTTGCTACAAGTATACATCACATTTTGCACCTTCTATCATCATGTTATTTAATGCATGTTCTTTACACAAGGAAATGATGCTGAACGTGATGTCCAGCTTATCACATCAGTATCATTTATATCCATGTCACCAGTGATATTAAATCTAGACTTCCTGACAACTCTATGTTTTCTCGGGAAAATGGGGAATGAGGAGCAGAAGCCTAGTACAGAGAGCATTTAAGAAGTGCATTATCATTATGATTATCTGAAATGGGTATAGTGAGTGTAAATGCGCTTTTTGATGCAATGCAGGTGGAAAGGCATGAGTCTGTACCTAGAGCTATGTAAACTCATCAGAATACTGGGCCAGCAGTGATGAGTATTTCTACAGAAGTTAAGGAAATATCCAGTGTAAATGAACTGTGATTGCTGGGTGAAATTTGGGAGGTTTGCTGAAAAAAGGATGAATTTACATGCTGCTAAGGTTAAGTGGCAGCTGGCTGAAGTATTATCCCATTCTGGAAGCAGACATATTCTCTTTCTGGCTCTGCCAGCTCACAGTAAAATACTGTTATTTCTAATATTACTAACAATACATGAATTCTTCAGAAACCATCAGCTGGAGTCCAGAGCTCATCCTTAGCTGACCAACCCAACAAGTAGGTCAGAGCTCTGTTCTTACAATACTGTCCTATCAATCTTATTCATCTGCATAGTGGCAAAGTTGTGGTAGGGCAAATGGAATCTGTCCTAGTAACCAATATTCAGTGGTTTAATATGTTCCTCTGTGAGATGTGAATTATGTGATTAAGTTCCTAAATTCTTTAAAGAGAGCTATGGAGCTTGAATGACACTTCTTTTTGTCTTGCATTTTTGGTGGTGTAGAGTGCTGGCACCACAAGTGGAAGTGCCCTATATCTCTCTTTTCCCCAAATTGCTTATGGACTGAAAGTAAAAGGCTCCTTCTATGATATAGGAAATATGATTTCAAAAGGGTTCAGAACTATAATAGAAAAAGGTTTTTTGAGCAAAATGAGTTGTAACTATAATGACATTTTAAAAATAAATCGCTTTTTCTGGTGTGTTATAGACCCACTTTAAGCATGCTGATTGGATGTAGAAACTGAAGAGAAATACAGAGAGTGAAACAAAAATGTGGAGTTTTCAGATTGCCTTTTTGTCCAGACTACAGTGTTTCTAGGCATGATAAGCACCATGGGAAACTTCTGAACAGGCCACAGAAGCAATTACTTTTCAGTTGCCCTGGGAATAGGCAGCGTTGGATACTGATTTTCTGACATATATGTAACTATGGCATTTAGACAATCTGGATTTTTAACTACAAAGGATCTAAATCAACCCTCTCTCCCTCCTTCTCCGTTTTTCTCTGGTTTTCTATCTTCCTGTATTTCTTTGTCTTTTTCTTCCTTTCTCCTTTGCTCCCACTCTTTCTCTCTTACTTTCTTCTGTCTCCATCTATGTCTTTTCCTTAATAAGTCAAACTACCTATTCTTTCATCTAAAGTTGAAATTGTGGTATTTCTGAAATATTATTTGGAGGGATTGGTGCCATTGACACTGCAGCAAGCTAAGAAACACAGTACTAATCCTAATATTATTTACCATAGTGTTTCTTCTGCAAACAGATCTTAAATTCTTTTGCAAATTCTAGTTATTATTGCTACTATTGTTGTGCTGATTAATAGACATAAACATAGACTTGTATGCCCAAGCAGAGTGTCACTGAAACATTATAGGAATGTTGCTATAGGGCACTCTTTTCAGCCCTTGAGGGATGTTATTTAAAATCAGGGCTTGTCATACATTATGTTAGGCCATATGTTCTGACTGCTCTGTGGATACTGTTCAGCACTGGCGCATAGCCTCCAGTGTCAGATGCAAAATGAAACTCCAGTTTAGAAATCTATACCTGTCATGTTCTCATGTTTTTGGGTCCCTGAGCACTTCAGGTAATTCCAGAGACACCTGTTTGCTAGAAATCCTTAAAAACAGTTTCAGACTTTGAAAGTACTATATAGGCTTATGATTTATGGATGTGTCTGCCTCTTGTCTTTATTAGAAGTTTTTAAGTACTTGAAGTAAACATGCTGTAAATTTGGAACTAATTGTTTGTAGACAGTGAGATATATTTTCTTAAGAAGGACATGATTGTGACGTGTTAATGTTTTCTTCTTGTAATAATTAGTGGCTTGTATTGGTTTGGCTCGTCTTATCCCAAAACAAGATTAAAGGAAAATGAGGATAAAAGTGGTTTCACGCTAGCTTAAAAGCCATCTAGATTTCTCAGAGCGTTTCTGACTGGCTTCCTGAAGTAGATTTCTCCAGTCTGAGGATTTTATTAAAATACAGGACTTCTCAAAGACTCCTGACATAATGTCCATAATGTCAGGCAGCCATGAATCAAGGAGAGAATTAAGAACAACCTATGTGATTTTTCCCTCTCCCAGAGACCAAAACACTGTAGGTATTGTTATAAGACTCTCTACCAATTTCTTCCCATTTGTAAAAGTCTTTCCACTGGGTTGATTTATTGGTGTTTGGGCAGCTTTGGATGAGCTATCCAGATCTAATAGCTGCGTAACAGGTTTAGTCTGTTACTGAAACAGGCCAATATTTTTGTGAAGTGGAAAGGCTCTCTCCCTTAGCATTCAACAGAAATATGAGAAACCTGGTGCTACAGCTTTAATTAGACAAGATGTGAAAAAAAATATCTTTTATTTTGCATTTAATAGCATCAGATGTCTTGCAACTCTCTGTCCCTCTTCTTTCAATAAGAATTTTTTTCTTAAAACTCCCTGTTTAAAGCCAGTATCACATAAAAGTTGCAATCACTGTATTTTTCCTTTTTGTGAAGAATATTAAAATCTTCTTTTTCTGGAGATGGAATTATACCCTTATCAACACTTCATAAAACACTGGTGAAGGTGTTGTATCCCAAACTGCCACTCCTACACATGGATCCAATTTTATCTTATCACTTTTTACAGCTTTGTTGAATTTTTACATCTGCTAGTACTTTGAAGTTTATGAAACTGGATGATCCAAAGGTTGTGGAGAGAGGAAAAAAGAAGCCATTATTTATTAATTACCTGGAGAAAAATCATTACACTTCCCCATCCTTCCCTGCTCTCTGTTTCTTAGCTCTTAGAAGTGAGACTCGACAGCAATGTTACTAGTGAGTATGTAGCCCAAAAGAGCAAATCTGTAGAGTGAATCACCTGGTGCTCTGGAGCAACCATCCTCCCTAAACACATTACTGAGGGCATTGAACTAATTTTCTTCCAAAACACACTCCTAGTACAAACATGCTGATCTAGATTCACCTTTAAACACTATAGAATAGAATAGAATAGAATAGAATAGAATAGAATAGAATAGAATAGAATAGAATAGAATAGAGTAGAGTAGAATAGAATAGAATAGAATAGAATAGAATAGAATAGAATAGAATAGAATAGAATAGAATAGAATAGAATAGAATAGAATAGAATAGAATAGAATAGAATAGAATAGAATAGAATAGAATATTTCAGTTGGAATGAACCTCCAATGATCATCTAGTCCAACTGCCTGACAACTTCAGGACTGACCAAGTTAAAGCATGCTGTTAAGGGTATTGTCCAAATGTCTCTCAAACACTGACAGGCTCGGGGCATTGACCACCTCTTTAGGAAGCCTATTCCAGTGTTTGGCCAGCCTCTCGGTAAAGAAATGCTTCCTATTGTCCAGTCTAAACCACACCTGGTGCAACTTTGAACCAGTCCCATGCATCCTATCACTGGACACCAGGGAGAAGAGCTCAGCACCTCCCTCTCCACTTCCCCTCAGGAAGCTGTAGAGAGCAATAAGGTCACCCCTCAGCCTCCTTTTCTTCAAACTAGTCAAGCCCAAAGTCTTTAGCTGCTCCTTACAAAGCATGTCTTGCAGCCCTTTCACCAGCTTTGTTGCCCTCTTCTGGATGAGTTCAAGGACCTTCACACCCTTCTTAAATTGTGGGGCCCAGAACTGCACACAGTATTCAAGGTGAGGTTGCACCAATGCTGGGGTCCAACAACTTTCATTTTTGGGCCCCATTAAATCCATGATAAAAACCAAAGCAAAACACTAATCCAGTTCAGGTGAGATCAGAATCAATGCAGTACCTTTTTTATCATGAACTTCATGGTAAGCAAAGTAAAATAAGACTATAAACATCCCAGATGTCTCTTACTAGTTTGTCTGCTGTGTTCTATTATGGTGAATAAGATAGAAACAACTAAATTAGGTGACAAGGACAAGAGCAGAAGACAAAGGTATTATAAAATACAGAGAAACTGACTGCAAGGCAAGCATAAAAACACAAGACAAACACTTCACAATGTTAAAAAAGGTAAGCCAAAATAGAAAAATCATGTAAGTGATTTGTGGTAAATTATGGTGGGTCCATTTTTTGACCATTTACTAATAGAAAAACTATCAACTTCATGGCATGCCAGAGTTTGTTTATTGTCAAAACTGTGTGGTGTGATGTTTATGAAAGTATAACATCTGTATTTGGATTAGTGGCTGGGTGTCATCAAAACATCTCTTATGCAGATCTCAGCTGTAGTTGGTTCTGCACAATAAATTGCCCAGATCTGTAACTTTACTACCCTACAGAGGATCAGCCTGCCTCTCTTTCTTGCTGTCTGTCATTTAGGATGACTTATGAAATGGATAATTTTTTAATAAGGAATTTTGTAAAGCCTTCATCCTAGACATACTGACACCAACAATTAGCATTAAATCTCACTGTTAATAAATGAATTATATTAACAAAGGTATGCAGAATCATACCAACTGGAGATCTGGCACTTCATTTCCCCACGCAGTTCAACTTGGCAAGTAAAATAGTTCCTCCTTGACTCCTGCAAAGTTGAAGAAACAACAAAGAAAGAACAAAGAATTTTGTTGGAATATTAGATCAAGTAATGGTTTTGCCTTGGATTAATGATGTGAAACTTCAAAGTGAACAAAGTTTGTGCCCCACTGAAAGCAAAAAGGGGAAATAGAGTGGGGGTTCAAGTGGAAGATTCCTAGACTTACCAATTGTTTTTGTAGTTTGAAAAGAGTTTTTTGGGTTGAGCCTTTACCGTTCTCTTCATTCTAATAAGAGCACCAAAGGGAAAAATAACAGAAATCCAGAGCAGTGACATTCTTATAATAAGGTCTCATCTAAATCTGACCATTGTAGGTAAAAAATTACTTTACTTTGAATAAAAGTAAGCATACTGATAAATTATTGTTGTCAGATATACCATGCCTTCTCAGAAAACATCTGTCTAGTCTAAGTAAATGTCTTGAGGACCCACTATCATCTTTTTCCACACTAGGCATATGTGCATCATACACATGCAGAAGCCCCCCCCCACATCTCACATAATTTTGTTGAAGAGTACATTGAGACAACATTACTGTAAAAGTCCTCTGTGATTATGAATGATTTTGAGGAAGTAATTTGATGACAGTGATTGTTCTGGAAGATATTAATTCATCTGTCAGATCTCACTTACTATTCATTAATTTGAAGAAGAGTAGGTAGACAGAAGAAGCCCAGAATGTTAGCAGAACTACACAACTCAGACTCCACTTCCAGTTTTTCCTGCTTGTGATTATTCTTACCTTACATAAATCAAAACAAAAGTCCAGGAATAAAAAAGAAAACCCGGATGTTTATCACTGAAATATAAGTGATTGACTAATTCTGTCCAAAGATTGTGGGAAGTAACAAGCAACAATCAAATTAGATACCCTTCTACTACATGCTTCAGTGAATTCTGTGCAAACAAATAACAGGGTAGTAGATGTAATGAAGATGTAATTTCAGTCATGAACTGGATAAGATTCTGTGGATAGAACATCAGAAACCATCGTGAAAGAAATTTTATAATTATTATTTACAATATTCACATAAATTGTATTAAAAAAGAAAACTTAAATAGCTGAAGATTTGCACATGAATGAAAAAGAACAGCAAGTCATAAGGAACTACTCATATTGCCAGTGGTTTAGGAAAGAAAATGAAAGCCCATCTGAAAAATAAAATGTAATAAGAAAACATTTATTTGACATTATTTTCTTCAGTACAACAGGATGTGAGGCAATCATCGTCTTGCAAAGTGCACTGATAAACAAATTGTGATTAATTGGACAGTCTTTGACAGTATCAGTCTTAATTGTCTGCCTTTAATTTGAGGTTTCCAAAGATTCCGATGTCTAGAAAATCAAATCTCCTTAAGTTCCAGTGGGCTGTCAATTAAATTTGACTGATTACTCTCACCGTTATCCTATAAAGATAATCCACAATTAATTGCTATACTGTGCAAATTGCAGCAGGACAAGAATAGTTTACAGGCTTAGGGAAATGTATGGTAATGTGCACCCATGCTCTCCAGACACCTGAATCTCAATTTTAATATTCCCAATGTCCTTCCAATGTCAGACTTAGTGATTTTTATGGGACTCATTATAGTGCATTTCTGCTGCAATTGGAAGATTCTTTAGCATGGTTCATGGCCCATACCTGCCAGATGAATCACTATTACATATACATGAGAAGAAAAAGAAATGCAGGCTGGCAAATTCAGTATTCCATATTTGCTCTGGGAATGTTTTCTTCGGGATTTTGAGGGCTCAGGGAACAAACTTTCTCTAGAGGGCTTTCTTGACTCTGTCCATACGCAAGCTTGGCTATTAAAACTTCCTTTAATTAGAAACAAGTTGTGTAGCACTTGTTTGTGTGAATAGGATTCATAGGAAGATTTAAATGAGATAATCCTGTCATTTTTTCCTAGAAATGAATGCTGACATTGAGCACAAATAGAAAAAAAATAACTGGAAAGATGAACATTTAGCATTCAGCTGTCGTAAGTGACGTGCTGCAGTAGTAGTGTTAGAAAAAGTTCCACTGGAGGTAGTTACAGATTCTAGAGAAATGGGTCAGAGAACTCTTTTTTTAGAAATCATTGAGAAACACAAAAGAGCTAAGAGAGGGAAGATTGTTAAAAAATAAGACCAAAATTGTAGTGATTCTGTTTTGCAAAGTAAAAAGTTTGTGTTGAGAAAATTTTAGTGATGCTTGAACATTACTGTAAGTGGAGATGCATTCAATATAAAAATCATAATCAAACTTATTTTGATTCATTAGTGGTTTTATGTAATACAGCTATTGCCAGTGACACTTTCTAGATGATCAAATAAATTTACGTTACTAATAGCCAAATGAAAAAGATGTCAAAGGTAATTAAGGAATTACTAAGCTATGTCTCTAGTTATGTAGCAATTACTATAATTGCAAAGGGATAATATCTTTCTTACTTACCTGTAAGTGTATTTACAGTATCTCAAATCCATCTTTACACTCAATGAATCCTTATCATGGTATGTTGCTTTCCCTTTCTATTTCTTCTTTCTAACTCCTAACATTTTTCCAAGTCAGTATCTCACAAAGAAATATTACTTAATTCATGGAAGAATATAACTGTATTTAATGAGGTGCATGATAAACTTAGACACCATTTACTTCAGACAAACTTGGAACTAGACTGCCTTCTAAAAGAACAGAACATCTATTCCTTTATGTGAAAAAAAGTAAGACATAGCTATGGTCTTTATCTTAAAAGAGAAGCTGATTTAATAAAGAATGTAAGAACGTTCTCTTCAGGGTAGCAGATAACCTGGTTTTGGGATAATCAAATGGAGTGATGTGTCATGAAAGAGGTTGCATTTTCATCTTCTCTGAGTAAAAAAAAAAAGAGAAAAAAAGGAAAGAGAAATAAACCTTCCATTTTAAATGTACATAATTTTAAAGATTCTCCTATTAATGTCAATGTATCTCATAATCTTTCTGGAGCATGAGAAGCTTAAATGCTGTAGAAAATATTGACAGCTGACAGGCAACACGTATCTCAAATACATAGTCTGCTTCTCATCTGGTGGTTAAGATGCTGAAGAGAGATTTTTTGGCACGTGGGCCTTTAGATGAGAGCATGAGTTACTCTACTGTTATTGAGATGTATATGCTTTACTAAAACCTTAAGCAATGTGATTATAAAAATAATTGTTGCTCAAGGAAAAATAAAGTATTTGTATGCTTTTGAGGAACTTACGGAAAAATGGAGATGCATGTTACAACACAGAAAGAGAAGAACCTTTCCAGGTATGGTAGGAGAGACAAAGCAGTTCATTCTACTACCATTAGAAAGTGTAAGTCTTTGAAGTCATATAAGTGTGAATGAAAATACAAACTTGAGAAGCTGAAATATCTTTCCATAGGAAAAAAGATGTTTGAATTGATTTGAAATAGACCTGAAATTCTAATTAAAATCACATGGAAGTAAAGGATGTCTTCAAAAATAGCTTGAGTAAAACTTTGGGTTTGATTTTCAAATTAAATTTTGTAAACTTCTTGTACCAAGGATTGAAGGATATGTATTCAAAATAGAAATGTGACACAGCTTATCCTACTTGATATCTGTAAAATGAGGATATTACAAGAGCTGTCCTGAGATGCTACTCAGCTAACAAAGGATTCCTAAAATCCACTCAAGGTCCTGGAAGAACTATGTTTTCCATCTGATGTGTATCAGAGGTTTGGCTGGTAGCCAGCATTCAAGAATCCTTTATGGTCTATAGTTAATAGAAGGAACATAAATTCCTTTGATCTCTTTGTTGGCCTCTGTCTAACATGGTATTTGTGTACTCCTTCCTATTAAAGATCCATTATTGTCTCAGTTTTTTCCTTTTGTTATTTTGTCAGCATCCTTCTACAACAAGCAGCTACAGCAAAACCAAGGAGAATAAATTTTGCAGTCTAGCCCTCCTCATGAATAATGGTTCGTATGTCTTCCAGGCACATTAATAATCACAGACAGCAAAAAATACCAAAAAATGTCTCATGGGCACATACAAAATTCTCTTTCTCTCCAAACTTGAGTCTAACACGTGTTCTGATCCTCTGTGCCTCCATGTCAGAACTCTGAACCTGATCTTATGGAAGGAAAAGCTATCTGGGGCTTCAGACCTGACCAGATTTGGCTCCCATTCAAGATTTTTCATGAGAGAATCAGGCAGGATATTTGTTTTTACTACTTTGTTCTTACAGGCAACAAATTAAATGGTTTCTCAATAATATCATTCTTACCTCTTGGAACCCTGGAACCACAGTAAGAAAATGGTAAAACTTCACATCAACAGAATGCATGCTTGGAAATAATGTAGGGTGTTTTTTTAAGTCTTGTTCTGAAATGCTCTAAGTTATATTGTCCATACTTGTGTTATTATGTATGAGTTTGTGTATATATGTATGTATACATTTTATTACAAATTTAAAAAACATGAGAAGGAAAATGTCCTATCAGAGATTTGTGGACATAATAAGGTGGAATTTGGGAGGTGGATGTATTTGTTATAATTTTAATTTCAGTTGTCATCAAGATTAATACACAAGATATATTTCTTTTGTACAGTAACATATGGTTCTTAATCTCAAAACTCTGAGCTCAGTTGCTTAAAATAATTTAGGTATGGGCCTAACCATGAGACCCTTCTCCATCACTGATTAAAGATGAATCAAGGAAAACACTATGACCAAGCCTTTTTTTCTTTCTTAAAGTGATTGTATTTCCAGGTAGTGATAGCTGGAATCACTAACAGCTTCTGTGAAGTTCCAGGCTATTTAGAGTCTTTCGAAAACACAGAGAAATAGTGGGACTTAATTTGAGTATAAAATTAGCTTGTGCCAGCAGTGTGTCTACCTGGAGACTCATTGATTATATGGTTTCAGTAACTAATTTAACTAACTTCTTAAACATCACAGGACTTTGCCCATTTATGAGCTTTCTCAGTTGAAATAAGACAAACATAAGGGGATTCAGCTTTTCTTAACCCCTCTAAGTCCTGTCTACAGGCTTTATTAACTATGGCCTTTTGAGATGATCCTCAGTACAGAATTTGAAAAATGTTTTCCTTGTCAAGAGAAAACTGTCCTCCTAAGAGAAGAAAATATTTGATTATGCAGTCATTCTTGAAAGCACTTCACTGAAATATGAAAGATTTTATCTAGCTAACCACTCTTTACTGTTTTATCTCTCTCTTTTTTTTTTTTTTTTTTTTTTAATAATGTAGTCACAAATAACAGATTTAAGCTTTTCTTTGGCATTTCACAGTCTTGGTAACGATGACATGTCACAGAAGCAGGGCTAATTTGGATTTTTTTTTTTCCTCCATTCAGGCTATATTTTTACTAACTTTACAGGACAACCAATGGACATCTAATCAAAATATTGTCTTTGCTGAGCAGACAGAAGAATCTCTATTTGTGGGTATCTAAAGAGTCTATGTGATCTCAGTATGCTGCTGATAGGTGCAAGAAAGTCACCACTTGGTGAATTTAACCCCTCAATCGGTTCAGTATTTTAATTTTCAGAGCCATCTTATGTCTTTATCCTTCTTCCTCCATATTCCAAAGATGTTTCTTTTCTTTATAGAACAATGAAGACCACATCTGATATAAAAACTGACATTAAAACATGGAAATAAAATATGAATCTAATACACAGTATTGTCTTGGAAGATTCCTTAATAAATATGACTCCAGTAAGGGATATTAAACATCTCCAATACAAAGAACTGGGGTTCTGATTTTGCACCAGTTTTCTGAATGAATTTTTTTTTTGCTAAAGCTGAACTTTTTCAAGTCAAACAGTTAGTGATACAATGAAGCTTACAATGATGGATTTTTTCACTCATGGTTAATTAACAACAGTATGAAATTACTACAGTGCTTTGCTTTTCATGCTATACAGAGGTTAGATTATCCCTTTTCCTAACACGTGAGCCTATTGATCTTACAATATTTTGTAAGAATAGCATCTTAAAACTGATTAACAGACTACCTGGTGGCAGACTGCAGTGTCCAATGTCTTTGGTAGAAGAAGATCTTGAATCAATTGCAGTGAAAGTCACAAGTGGGATATCTGTAATATTTTACAACACAGGTCTGTAAGAAATTTCCAAATAAATGCATTTAAATACTTATCTAGCTTATAAACTGCTTGGTAGAGTTTAAATGCAAGAGTTTATCTCAGATTTGTAAAATGCAGTGATATCTTTCATCGAGGATTCCTAGTGATATTTCTACATATGAAACATCCTTTTAAACAGATTGGAAGCTATCAAAAGAGGTAGGTTCATCAGAATTCAAGCACAGATATGAACGGAATGGCAACAGAAACTTTCAGTCACAAAGAGATTGCTTTCCTACCTCCGAAAACAGCAGCGTATATATATTAACTTTTGCGCAATTTCCTCTAATCCCCTATTCAGCCCATTAGGTAGCTGAGTCCAAGCATCTGTTACTCTAGACTTCCTTTATTTAGTATAGGAAACAATATGACCAGTGGGAGATTTAGCTAATAAGAAGTCTGAATTTTCTTGAAGAAACCTTCCACTGATGGTTTTAAAGGAACCGACTGTGTTTTTCTTATTGTTGGTAGAGTTGTTCAGCTTAATTATGCACTTAGATGATTACTGTTAATCAGAACAGATTTAAGAACTGAAAAAGTGCTCACTTCTGTTCAACCAACAGAATACCAATAAACAGTTTGATTTCTAGAATAAAATTATCTCAACACAGAAAATAATCCATGATACTAAGCAAGTCTAGGTCAGACAAATTCAGATTTATCCTGTTTGGTGTTTCCCTGGTGAAGCTGAAGCTAGTCTCTGTAGGATTACTCAATATGGACAGCAAAATGGAAAACATCTGAGTGACTGACAGCTGATCAAATTGAAGAGTCTGTCTACCACTTTTTTCTTTTTTTTTTTTTTTTTTTACTGATACACCATTTGACATGGTTCAGTGTTAAAATGCACATGCTTGAAGTGAAGTTCAGGAAACTATAATCAAGTGCAAGGACTTTTGGGATGTAGGCATTACCATCATCTATAAACACCTTCAAGGTAACAGTCAAAATGAGAGAATCTTTTTTGTATCAATCATATTTGAAAGAATCTTCTTTTTCCAGAAACCAATATGACAAGGATGACTTGAATAGGAAAAGAGTAGTGAAAAGCTAGAAGTCAGAAACTGGCATTCAAATACAGATGAGAAAATACAAAAAATTTTACATGTGTTATTGTTGATCACCTGTGTTAATTGTAACTGTACTAAGCTTGAAATGCACCGGTAGTAGGTGTAAATCCATGTTGTATGAAGTCTTGAAACAATAATATGGTCAGATTTGGGAAGCACACTTCAAATCAGACAGTGAAGAGACTTTGGGAACACAAGAAGCATAAAAGGTTAATAAATTACCTATGAAGGAGAACTGATAGAGTTACCTTTCTGGTGAAAAGAAAGAAGCACGAAAAAAAAAGAAAAAGAAGAGACAAGAAGGCTGAGAAGAATGACATTATATTTACCATGTTAATTTGATTCACTAGCTAACTATTTAAATATGTGTTTGGTACGATCACAATGCCTTTTAATAATAGCTGTAGGTAGGATGAGAAGTGATAATCTTACTGTGTAATAAAGGACATTTGGGTTTTCAAAGACATTTCTAATAGGAGTGAGGCAATTTATTTCGACGTTTGAAACACTGGGTAATTTCTCTCTCTGGAAGACTTTAAAGTGAGGTTAAGCAAATATTGTTCAAATTACTTAAATGGATTTGTGGAGTGGGGCATGGATGAAAAAGATGGCCTCTTCAGAGCTCTTCTAATGTTATTTTTATAGAATTTCATATTATATTAATGCTTATAATGTTCCTTCCTTGCAAAAGCACTGGAAGGTGAATGAATTTAAAATAAACATATTCATGCTCACAGAGAACATGTTTATCTGGATCTAAGGCATTGAGATCTCTAAGATTTTCACATTCTGAATATCAGTGTTGCATTTGAAAGTATAAAAGTCTTACCTATGAATGTAATTAAAATTCAACATAAATCCATAAATGACCTGCAATCATTAGTACTTCTTGACAGTAAGATCATAAATAATTTGCGAAACTTTATTGGAAACCCAGAGAAAACAGTTTTTCCCTTTGACACAGTCTAAGACATGACCTTCAATGTTTCTGTTCTATAAGAAGTTAGACCAGTCATTTGTAAGAATTTAAAAGTTAAGAGTATTTTAGTGTTCTCAAGAATGTGATAATGTGATAAACTGCCATTATCTCTCAAACCTCTATATGGCAGGTACAATATTAGTTGCAATTTTTGACCCAGGATAATCAAAAGAAAGACGTTGTTCATGACAAACTTCCTTTCTTTGATAAGACCAAACGCACAATGCTTCTTTACTCTATGGACTCTGAAGTTGTTTCACATTTTCTGTTACTAGTCAGACTCACACCTTTTTTCCTTTAATTTGTTTTTGTCTCTTGACATACTAATAAGGCTGAGATTAAAATGCGTTGCAGCAGAGGAAGGGGACACTATGTTGTCTGACACTAGGGAGGGAAATAAGAACTTCAGGATAGGCATATGTCTTAACAGCTTGAGCTGAAGAGCCAGCTTCAAGGTGGGAAGTTGTCAAGTGCCCCATTAAGTATATTATGTGTGACACACTGAGTGGTCCTACAGATGAGTTATTTGGAGAACAAAAAGGATCGGGATTACCTAAGGAAGTCAGGGTGCCTGTGGCAGATGGGTGATTGAACCACTGGGTATTTGTAGTAGACATCTGAATTCCAAAAATGCAGAGCTGCTTCTGTCATGTGTTGGAGGTCCCTTAGCAATATGAATCAGAGGTGCTCAGCATATATAGGAATGAATAAGTTAAACCTGTTAATGTAAAATTTAAATTTAAAATTTTTTTACGTCCCCTAGCATTTATTTTATTATGCTAGCTTTACTCAAAATTTATCAATTTAAGCCAGTGTGCCAAATGTATCTCTTCTCAGGAACAGATTGAATCAGCTCTCCAGTGCTGTGCAATGATTTCTGCATTAGCACCCTTTCTTGTCATAGCAGCACTTCAGCAATTCAGCAAGGCGGGTTTATGTGCCTTTTTATGAAAGATGCTTTTTACATCTCCTGCATCTCTGTGCTTAATATGTAAACATAAGGGACAAAAGAGTGGTCGCTGTTTCCATAATGGCAGGGACCCTAGTAGGCTCATGCATATTTGCCTATTATTAAATGGTTCACATAGCTTTAACCCGTCACTTAATGGG
Organism: Strix aluco; assembly: GCF_031877795.1. Classification (NCBI taxonomy): domain Eukaryota; kingdom Metazoa; phylum Chordata; class Aves; order Strigiformes; family Strigidae; genus Strix; species Strix aluco. Next base: position 90,831,312 of record NC_133971.1, on the reverse strand, counting down.
GCAAAATCAGTCAAGATTTGCATTTTGTTTGCTATTCAAGTTTTTAAACTCATAAGCTTCTTGTCTAATGACAAGAATATTTATCCAGGTTAATTGATAAAATCTCGTCAACATAAAGTGCTCTAGGAAACAATTTCAGAACATTTACATGTTGTATTAACATCTCATTATTTTATTCAACACCCCCAGAGCAAGTGGGGATGTAGGATGAACGGAATGTGTTTTCTAATGGCATTTTCTCTAGAAAAAGCTTATCTACTTGTCTTCTAACATACCTATATTGTATGTTGTCTTTTGCTTAAGACCTAAGTGTTCTTAAAGATCTGAGCATACAGCTATTTCAATATTAACCAACAAAATATGAATTCAAGCAAAGCAGTTGCTAGATTTTGAATACTGAAAGGTTTCATTTGATTGTTATATTTTGCAGTCAGTTTGAATAAAAAATTTTAAAAATAGAAAAAAAAAATCTGCAGATTTGCTGTAGAGTCATAAACAATATGTAAACAATAATAGAGTCTGATTTTGTTAAATAAATGATTCACTATAGGCTAGTACCCCAAGCTTTTTTCCCACCTTTGCAGTTGCTCTGGTTTGCCTGAGGACAGCTTCCTATGAATTTGCATCATGATAAATGTGTCCTTAAAGCAGAGAAATGAAGAGATAAAGTAGAGGATTGGAATTTGTTGTAGAATAAGTCACTCATTGTAAAAACTCTAGTATCTGAGGTTCAGTTGGTTTTTTTTATTGTTTCTTCCTGTTGTTAGTAAAGCATTTATGCTGGTGGATTTTTTTCCTATATTATTAGGTAAGTATTTCAAGCTGAGTACTTTCAATCCATCTCAGTATTAATTTTGTTGGCAGCATACTGAAAGCAAAACCTTGTACTTTTCTGCTCAGGTGGGAGAAGGAAGACTAAATGATGTTAACATAAATGGGGATGAAGCTAAATACTTGTCCTCCACTACTGAATTGAATGAAATTAGGCCAGAGTAAGCTGTTTGTCAATAGGAAGTTATGATGAAAACCAATTAGAACAAGTCCTGCATTATAAATAGTAATACAGTATTATCTTTTTTAGGCTCTGTGAAAATTAGGAGGATATGTTTGTCCAAGTGTTTATATAATGTAATAATACTTATTAAAATGTTGATGTTTCATAAACATTAATCTGTCTTTAAAGCAGGTATTTTAAATGGTTAATCCTCAATCAACAGATACATTCCACTCTTTCAGGCATAAAAATGCTGTCTTTGTTTTTCTAAATTTTCTTAAAAGATGAGGAAGTGGCTTTCCATTTAGTTCTGTCTTATTCTGCTTCGTGCTCTAATATAATTCCCTTTTGAAGCCTCTTCCATTTCTCATATTCCTTCCCCATTTTGCAGCTCTAAACAAAACAAAAAACTGACTTGCTGCTTTTCTCTGGCAAACACCAACACCTGGAAAAAAAATCTGACTAATTCTTATCTATTATGTATACATAATTTTCACTATTATTTTTTGGAATATTTTGCTTAGGTTGTCTTTTTTGTCATCCCCACAGACACACACTTTCCTGATGTATTAATGTCAACCAAATGTTACTGCCATCTATGGGGTTAAAAGCTCCTGAGGAGTAGGTTGCTGTGTTGATGGGAGATTACCAGGAAAACCCAGTTGTTCTAAGCAGTGGTTTTGGTATCATTATTAGTTTTATCCAATGTGTCAATAGCGAGCACTTAAGAATGATTTGAATGAAAATCAAATTCTAATCACAGCAAGGATTATCTGACCTACCTGTCTCTTTCTGCTGAAGTTCAATGTTTAGACATCAGATTATTACATTCAGAATTTCCTGTTTAAGTCCTATTTTATGCTCTGATGACCGAATCCTTCTGAATTCTGAGGTTTCCATCCAGACATCAATACAGCCACCCAGCCCTGACAGTACAAAGATGCTGGCAGCATGGCTATTACAAAAATTCTGTAGGACAACAGTAACAGGTCCTGATTCTGGAGGAGTTCTCAGTGGTTTTCCCTCTGTTCTCTTTTTCTCTGTCACTGAAAAAAGACTGTCATACTTTGATTCCTCAGTGTTTTCCCAGGATCTCTTGGTGTGAGTCTTGAGTGTGAGTCTTGAGTGTGAGTCTTAAGCAAGAGGTGGTGACTTTAATAAGCCACAATGGATTTTTAATTACTCTGTATTTAAACTCTTTTTCACTACAAGCTCATTTCTACTGCCCAAAACATCAAGTGTCAAGAAGTTCCTTAAGTCAACTATGACTCCTATAAGTACTTTGGATTTGAACCTGGCTACTGCCTGTTTCATCTGATGTTTCCTAATTTTTGTATTAGGGAAAGTGAGTATTCATGTTCTGTTCACCTTCTCTATTCTCATTATAATACTATTATCATACTTATATATCTCTTCACTTTAATCATGTATTTTCTTAGTCCATTAAACTATTTTTCATACATATGCCCTTCTATATTTTCCTCCCTTTCCTAATTTTCTTTAAATCATGTTCTTCATCAGGCTATGAATTTTTTATTTTGTTATGTTTTTTCTTTCCCTTTCGACTTTTAATTCTGTATTCCTGTGTAATGTTATATGTTTATTCTCTGTGAAATCATTGAAGGACTGGATAGATGAAGGTGTCTGGTTTGCAAGACACTTTACTCTTTGCCTTTCCTGCTTCCATTTCCCTGTCTCCTTAATTGTTCCACTTGCCATGAAAACATTTTTCAAAGGAAAGCAAGTTTTTGTTTTAAACCCTTTTTGCGATAGATGCTTTTTGGTCCTCAAAAACATTGCATAACAGTTAAAGATAGGCAAGTATCTTATTACTTATCACATTCTTTAAATATACTAGATCTGTGAAGGATATAATCAGAAATCAATGAAGACCTGAAGCTGTTTGTAGTAAGTTTTCACTGAATAATTCTAATGGGAAATTTTCACACTTGATGTCATTCATGAAATTCTTGCTTTATTCTCTTCTTGTATATTTGGGCTTACCAGTTTGGTTAAATAAATCATTTGATATTAGTATGAAATACTTATAATAATTTGTTTTTCTCCTTTGCTTACATGGATATTTTCTGGATGAATAGATCTTCCCCCCTGTCTTCAGCCCCAATATCATTCTGAAATTCTGTGTGGGAAAAAAGAAAAACAGCAAACAAACCTGTTTTCAAAATACCTGGTTTACTTCTGCAAATAATTGATGTAAACTGAACCAAAAGATAATTGATCTGGGGGCAAACCTAACCTTAGAAAACTTCTTTGCTTTGTAGTAAGCTTCATAAAGAACAAAGGCTTGTAAAAGTTGTTGCTTATTTCACTTCTAATACTATTAAATGTAAATCTTGCAAACTTGATGAATATAGGATGAATCTTTAACTCCAAGGTGACAAGGAGGTTGTCTGGTCTGTTTTATTATTGTTTAAAATTCAAGCAAGTGCTACATGCAATAGCAAACATCATAATTAAGACATTTGATCCATTCTCTTTTTCTGGAGGCTCTGCTCAATTTGATTCCAATGACACAGCAACACCCAGAGGTACCAGGGCTCTTGAGCCTCACAAAACTGCTTCTGTCCAGGAAGGGAAACACAGAGAATGATACAGAGCTGGGAGGGGGCAGAGAAAGATTTTTATTGGAAGCTGTTAAAGTGGTTGCTATGAGACCTTCTCCAGCTAACAGAGGCACAGCAGCGAGTGTGAGGCTGATAAATCGTACCTCTTGCATTATACCTTTCTTTTCTGCTTTTTTTTTTTTTTTAGCAAAGCTCTTATAGTTGTTTAAGATCAGAGAAAGCACCTGCCAGTTGCTTTTTCTTCCCTTTTGCTCCGTTCTTCTGCCTCGTGCAAGATGGAGCTAGAAAATGAAATGATCAGCTCCTCCAGCAATTCTTCAGCAGGCTCCAGAGAGTACAAGGTGGTGATGCTAGGAGCAGGGGGAGTTGGCAAAAGCGGTAAGTTTCAGCAACAGAATTTTTGGGGAGAAGGGGTGAATTTGGAGTAAAGTTCACAGAACAAGAACGTTGTTTAATGAGGGATTTCATTCCTCTTTCTCTTGCACATGGCTTGGATAAAATAATTCGTGACTGGGGCAATGAGTCAGCTTAATTTGTTACAGACTGAAATGTTATAAGCATTTTAATTGGATGTTTTTGTAAAACTAACCTTGGCTCCATTGTGTAGGAGGAGAGAGTGGTCAGCTTGCTGCTGTTAATTTAACAGCAAGTGGTCATGTCCTTCTAACACTTGGTGAGGGGTGATGGTTTGCTGGACAGTGTGGATGTAACTTGGCCTGCTGGTCCTTGTCCCCGGGCAGAAATGAAACTAACTGCAAAGTCAGCTGCACAGTGCAAAGTGAGGAGGATGCCTGCAGTGACTGTTTTCTTCCTCACATCTCCTTTTGACTTTTTTGTTGAGTGTCATTGTAGCTCAGCTGGTGTTAGTTGTCTCTCTTGTCCGGACAGTTACAGAATAAATGTCTGAGTCTCACTTCAGGCGATAAGGTAGATTTGCAGCATATTTTAATATCACTGTCCAGTGCTGGCAAGATATGCTAGTGTCTGACAATGCTATCTCTTCAGAGGAGTCATTATTTTCTTCGGACAATGTTTTCTTTTTCCCAGATATTATCAACTTTGATTTATTCTCACTGACACTAGAATTTGCTGTTCTTAAAAAGACTGTTGAATGTGCAGTGTTTGTATCAGAAGCCAGTGTATTGAGCTGGCCACACAACAAGCATTTGATTATATCTTCTGAAAATTCAAAACAAAAAGAGAAGAAGAGAACAAACATCAAAAAAATGATAATATAATATATCCAGGCTAGATTTCAAAGAAATAACAGGATAAATAAGATGTGACACTAAACTGTAATAATTGTGTAAATCAAACAAGTTTTATTTCCTATTCAAACAACAAGACAAAGTATAGATGCAAAAAATTAAATATTGATAGTGGATATAATTTTCTTTCTGTATCCATAATCTCCATTTTCTTGTTATGTTTGGCTTCAACTTCAGTGGCACATCTTTCAGTGGATGCTATTTCCCATCCATATTGCTTAATCAAGCAAAAAATTCTTGCACAGATGTTATGCTATGATCACTATATAAAATGGGAAAGAAGAAAATATTGGTTATCTCAGAGTAACTTTCTGCAATTTCAAATTATCTTTTCCATGGTAAAGCAGGTATCCAGGATGTCAGCTGGAACTTTCAGTAAAATGTCACTTCTTTTTTTTTTTTTTTTTCCTGAGTGCATCCAAAAGATGGCAGCAATTTTTCCCAAATATATTATTGTAAGAACAATGTTGTTTTGAAGACTCATTCATCAAAACAAAAGATATTGCAAATTATAACATATTCATAATATAACTGAATCATCTCAGCCAAATTTTATATACACATTGAGGAAATTTTAGAGTTCCCATTTACTGTTAGATAAGAGTTTTAAAACACAAATGAAGTTTATTCAGATCTCATTATTCAGAAAACATCAGTTAGTTTCATGAGAATAAAATCTTCAAATCTGTGGATTACACGAGTTAATGATACATCTCCAAAGCTGAGGACCACATAATTATTCAAGAAGAACTAGTGTCTGTGTGGTCTAGTGAGAAAAAAAAAAAAAAAAAAAAAAAAAAAAGTGCATAGTTATGACGTTCAATGGAATTAATGAAAACCTTCTGTTGTTTTCACAGAAGTGAAACTTCTGGGAGAAAAAACAGCAACTGAGAATTAAGAGTCTAGAAGAAAGGAGGTGGCAGTTCATCATTTACTGGCTATGATCTTCCAATGTGGAATGGGCATGAAATATTTGAGTAGAATTCTGAGAGATAGTTCAACTGATAGAATTCTGATAGAGATAAGGAAAAATTGAAGTAATTCCATAAATCATTAATTCATTCTGACCGTTGTATAAACAAGATTAATTTACACTGGATTAAAAGCAGAAAAGTGTCTGAATGACTACTTTTATTCTCCAAGATGAGCTCTGCTTTTCCCTAATGACCTAGATTCACTCTGTCCAGGAAATAATGAATTTAACTGCAAAAAATGATAAGGGTAGAATAAGGATGAGAGATTAAAAAAAAGGTTCGATTTCCAATTTAGAGTTTGACAGATAAGTGATATATGGGATGGTGTATTGATAATATCCTGGCTTCTTTCTCCTTCTCCATCCTCCTTCACTTTTTGTCATGATAAAAGCAGCAACAACTGAGGTTAAGTTGCTGAGTGTGAAACTTCTTTCGATGAAAGCCCCTTCTTCTGTTCAGTATTAAATAATTCAAGTTTGGAAAGTATTTTCCTTAGGAGCAAAGCTGCAGAAATGTTAAAAGGTTTCTTTCTGCCCAGGACATAGTTCACTTCTAGACATCTTCTGGGCATTTTGATCTTCAGTTTTCCACCCTCGTCTGCTCTCTTACTGAGCCATTTCATACTGTATGCATTGAAAATTGCATGCTCATTATAAGGGTCTGAGGGTGGTGACTGAATGTGTGGACAGGGAAGAATGAGGAAGAGGACGCCATCAAGGGATGTTCTTTTGGCAGTGGTGTTTACACAATATTTGTTTTGGGATGTCAGGCTTGTCTCCATTTCTGTGCTCTAAGATGGCAGACAGTCCAGGAGGAGAGCGAACCTCCTGTTATTTGGGCTATTCAGTGTAGTAGAAATTTCAGAAGAATTGGTAACAGAAGATAAACTTAGCACATCCAAGTCTGATACCTACCACATTCAGAGTAATGATGTGTAAACTGCAAATTGTTTAAGAATTGTTGCTTAGGGGTCCTCACATTTCAAAATCAGTACCAGAAAAAAAAAAAAAAAAAAAAAAACACGTTCATAGCAAATAGGTAAGAGTGGCATTTAATTAAAATGTACAGTGTTATATGTAAGTTTACCTAGGAACTGATTTCTGTACTGTAATGATAGATTATAGATTCCCTAGAATGAGTTATCTGAAATAACTTCTGAAAATAGAACTATTTATGTTTTCAGAGCAATATGCTAATTTATTATTTTGTGTAGGTTGTGTCTGACATCAAGAACAGCTATACACTCTGTTGCAAGTTCAGACCAAAATTAGGCTGAAACAGGAATTAAACAGCAGTGAAATAAAATAAAAGTAAATTTTCTCCCGACTTTCATTTGATTATAGTCCATAGCAAAACTACACATTCCTAATTGTAGTTAAAATTCAATCAGTCTTCTCCGGTTCGATGACAAATCTCAGGCCGGCTCAGTACAATTCAAACCTACTTCAAGTTGCCTGACACAGGGTTTAAACCCTAAGAATCCCAGTGGTTTTGAAACAGGTTTTGCTTATATAGAACTTCAGACCTCTGCACCTGGTCAGTGAAACTAGTACTCTCATGGTCCCTAGTCTGATGCAGCTCAGACCTCTGATTTAGCTCTATTTTTCAGTGTTATAAAAACTATATACAAAAGAGCCCCTAAATCCTGAGACCATGCATTTCTGGCTTATATGTAGCAAACTAATTATACTAATAACAATAATTAACTGCAGCACATTCCACAAAACATTAAGAATAATTAACTGAGGGGTTGCACAGTGACTACTGGAAAGAACAAATAAATTGATGTACCTGTGCAAGTGAATAAAATAGAAAACCTCTATGTAATGAAAAATTATTTTCTCAACATCCTTCAAATTCTGATCAGATTGCACCATAATCTAAATTTACATACATCTTATTGATTGAATAAAAATGTTATTCTAGTTTGGTTTTTGTTTTGTTTTTTTCCTACTGCTGGTTAAAGTTGTTTTACTTAAGAGTGAAGATGATTTACTGTTATTCCTGGTAAATGGAATTACATGTTTATCCATATAAGGGATGTATCATAGATGCAAAGTGAATTTCATGTTACCTATCCTGTGAAAGTTGCATCTCGGATGAGAAGAAGAATGTTAAAAAAAATCAAAACTTAATAAATATTTGTTGCTAGTAAGTTGTTTTTTAATCTTAGAGAAAATGTACTTCTTTCATGATTTATTTCTCAGACTGATTGCCAGTTTATTTCTTGCCACCTTAAAAAAAATGAAGTGATTGTCAATTAATTACCCCAAGATTTTTGTAAAACATATATTTTTAGTTCTAATATAGAGGTTTGGAAAATATTTAGATATATGTTTGCAGGCTTCAATCATAAAATAATAAAAGAGAAGGGAAGAGAAGGAATTAAGAAAAGATTCTCTTAGAGTTGTTAGAGGAAAAATATGAAGAAATTTATTTTCAGCCTGATCTGATTAAGGGAGACATGCTTACCCCGTTGACTTCCCTCATTTTTTTGCCAGTGTTGCATAAATGCCATATTTCTACAGATACATGTGACTCATCTAATTAATTTCAGGATCATGTGTACAAAATAAGTTCCAAAATGTGTGAAAACAGCAATGGTTTTTGTGATGTGGGAACTTCTGTGCTAGGAATTAGATTGTATCTTCATTTTTTTTTTTTTTAATTTGTGTGATCAACTGCCCTTTCTTTACTAGTTTTGCTTCTTATTCTGTCTAGATAAAGTATATTATGTGCCTATTCATTTCAAGCACATCCTCATAGTAAGACTCCCCAGTAAGTACAGATAGTACTATGGAATGTGTACTGGAGAACTGGTCCACTCCATTTGTTTGCTAATCCCTTGGAAATAAATTCTCTTATGAACCAGACTACACTGGAAAAGGATGAAAATCAAAAGTAGAGATTCCACTGGCATCAAAAGATCTGAGGTTGAAAAGTACCATTTTGGTCTGCTGATGCTGTTCTTACACCATCACAAGACTCAATTTTGTAGAACACACCTCACGCATTGCTCAAACAGCTTCTCAGTTTTTTGGGGGAGGTTAGTTTTGGTTTGGTTTTTGTTACCCCCAATATGCTCTGAGGTACAGCTATGCTTACCTTTAATGTCTGGCATCAAGGGAAAGAGTCTGGGCTTCTATTGTCTTCTAAGTCAAATCAATAACCAGAGTGAAAGTGGAGGATTAAGTTGTTGCTCACTATGAGTCAAGGTGAAAAAAGTAGCCTTTCAAGTGTCTGGGTCTGCTATGGGTTACAGTTAAGGCAAACCAAATTTCTTTTTTCCCCCAATGTCAATATAAATACAGTTTTTGGTGTCTGGTTTAGTGCTGCTTCTTCTATCACTCCACAGATACCCATCTTTTTTCAACTGGAGTAGAAACTGAGATACTTTATTAATAAAGACAGACATCTGCATCCCTCTGAAAATAAATGTTTGTCTCCTCATCATCCTCTGTCTGAAAAAAAAAAAAAAATTTGATTTTCAAGACCAAATATAAGACCCTGGGAATTTCAGGAAAATAATTAATTGTACTCATTCAAATGAAGAAAAATTAATTTAAAAAAAAAAGGGGGGGGGGGAGGGGAGGGGAAAAAGAATATCTATTTGTTGACCACTGAAAAACTTCCTTGCTTGGTAATAGTTCTGAAAGTATATGGGTATCAGTCAAAATGACATATAAATTCCCTTGGTCACTTAATAGACTGTAACCTGAGATCAGCTGTGTCCTGATGTGGAAGTGTGAGAGCAAGGGTGGGAAAGGAAGAGAAGACACAGCAGAATACCATCAGTGATACAGCCCAAAAGACACAAGAATATTTCTTGACAAATATGTATCTATGGAGGAAAAATCCTCACTGAACACTGTAAGCCACCAGCTAAGTTTGTCATATCTGGGATGCTGTAAACTGAATTACTGTCATAGTTCTAATGAAGAATTACAAATGTTATATGCAGATTGATGGTGGTGTATGTTGTATTTTCACCATGAAAAAAAAAAAACAAACATTGTAAGGAAGGCCCATTAATGCTGGGTAACTACATCCCTGGGTATGGGCAGCTTCCATTTTTTTCCATAAACCAGATTAAACATTGGAGACTTTATAAATGCAGACTTCATATATATTTGTGATCTTTGATAGCAAAACTGTTACTATGTTTCAATTACCTTCAGACAGGTTATTGAATTCATTTCAAGCTCAATTTTGTGTAATTCCAACTTCTATTTTATCTTATCACTTCTTTGTTAACAACTATAAGAAACTTCTTATTCTCTTACTTTCCTGTCAGTTAAACTGTAGACAATAATCAGTTCACACCTTGATCTCCTTTCTCTTCAATACACTGAGTCTGAAACCTCACTTGTAGAAGCTTATTTTCCTGCTCAGATCATTTTGTATCCTTATTTTGAGTGCCCTAGTATTTCCACATCATTTTCTCAATATGAATTCAAAAAATTCACATGCTATTCTATCAGTGGTTTTACTAGAAGCAAGATTGTTTGCTTGCTTCTTCTTGATGGTCCTTTCTTGTTCCTCTGAGAATAATGAATTCTTTTGTTCCGGTGTAGTTCACAGAGATCACATACAGAGAAATATCTTCAGTAACCCTTAAGTTACTTGGTCTTTCCCCCAACACAGTCACCTGTGCTATCACCTCTCTAGTGACGACCTGAATTCTGCATTTCCGTATGTGTTATGCTATTTCAGTAGTCCTTTGCTGGGTGGTGATCACTGAAGCTGATGATTCAAATAATTCTGGATCCATTTCCAATATTCTTCATTTATCTTTAGTGTGTTTGTTATCCACTTGAAAGGATTAAACACATTGCTTATTCATTAATTTTCTTGACTATGGGTAGACCATGTGGCCAGAATTATTTGCCTTGGGGAAATTAGTTAAAAACGTTTTCATTATTTTGCCAGTTCACATAATTCAATGGTTGGAGGGGTGGAGGATTCAATTATGGCTCCTGCATTTAATAAGATGGTTTCTGCAAGTAAGATACCTATTGGCTACTGAGAAAGCTGTCTGCACTTCTGATTTCTTCAGTACCAGAAGCTGTCTGATGAATAGGAGAGAGTTCAGAGAAGATCAAGAGATGATAAAAGGGCTGACACAATATGATTTATGATGACAAATGGCTATATTCAAATAGCTCTCTCAACCAGTTGTCCATGATTCTTTATTGTGCAACTTGCATATGTATTCAGTGATTTAATGTAAATGGGACTGGATGGAGCTGTGATGTGAATGGGTTGATCTATCCAGCTTCTCCCAGTATAACATCCAGATAATGAATATCCGCATGGATAAGGCTAACAAGGGAGTTGGTCACTGTGCCACTTTGGCATGGGAGACAGAGAATTTATGATATTTGCAGGTAATAAATATCAAGAAAAGAAGACAAATTTTCAAAATTTGAGGAGGAAAAGGACAAGAATTTCTTAATGTAGAGCAACCAGCTAAGTGGTAAAATTAGAATTAAAACACGTATCATTAGAGATATATGAGATCTTCAGGCCTGACTTCCTTTGGCCAACAAGAGCAGTATATATCTTTAATCATGGTTAAAAGAAAGATGGGGCAGATTGTGGAATAGTCTGAAAAAACAGGTTGGTGAAAGCTGTATTAGTCTACTTGGTTTAAGATAAAAGAATACATTATAAAGATTGAATGTTAATGAACAGAAGAAGCATTTAGTCTTCAAACTCCCTCACAGAGGAGAAGGAACACTGTCATCCTCAAAATTATGAAATGTGTTAAAAGTCCACAAGTGAGGAATTGTGGCTGATGTGGCATTACTAATGTGCATAACCAGCATCTATATGTTCAGACTGCTTGAGAGAGATCCTAAGGCTGGTCTCAAGACTGGACTTGTTTGTTTTGTACAAAAAATGTAACTTATGTTGCCTCACACAGAGCTAAAATACATCCTTTAGAGTATGAACTCCTCTATTACTGCGAACATGCTCAGGTGGCACCCTAACAGTAATGGCCACCTAATGTATATGTTGGGTGGTGGTGCAGATGGAAGGTAAGTAGATCAATCCATTAGCTCACCACTTGCAAAAAACCTTTTCTCCGTTCTGCTGAGGGAAATGGGTTTTACTGATTTGGGACCTTCATCGAAACCTCTTCTGCATGAACAATGATGTGAAGTGATTAGAACTCATGGAAGGTTATATTAATGAATCTGCTTTTCATCGTGTGATTTATTGAAAGTCTTCGTTTACACAATTAAGATTTCATTGAGACGTATACTGGTCCGCTTTTCCCATTCATACCACTTGCTATTAAGAGATAGGAAACCTTATGGGCTGTTCCTCAACAACAGGAACTGAACTATAAAGGACCCTCCTGGTTTCAACCACACACAGATCTGACATTCGAAATACCCAGACTGAAGTCTCAAATAGGGAACAAGTATTGTTTCATGACAATGACTGGGCACTGTCAGTATCTTTGCTGCAAACAATCTGTTGAGACAGCCACAGGAACTGTTTCCCTTCCAAGCCATCCCTGCTGCTGAGCTAAGCCATCTGCAGCATTTTCGGCACATGGTATCTGCTAGAATTTGGATGACATTAAATCCAATAGGGACACTGCACAATTAGGAAAGATTTTTTTTTTTCCCTTCTGTTGCTGCTTTCATCTCTTTTCCTTCCATACTTTTCATTTTATTTCCTTCCACTCCTCTGGTAATCCTTTTCCACTTTTAATTTTTTCATTGACTTTAATTAGTCTTCCTTTATGCCTGCAAGTCTTTCTAATTTTTTTTCCTGGAGGCTAGAAGCCTCATCATGCTCACACAGCTCCACTGACAGGTATTGAATGTTAGCAAAGCATTGTGCAGGGTCCCAGCTTCAGAGGTCTTGCTGTCTTGGGAAGACACTTTGCTGCAAGCTATAATGATTTGCTAATGCATTACTCACCTGCTAACCAGATCCCAGTGGAGACACTGGTTAAAACCACTTTGTTTCAAGTTGTGTGGATGTCCTGGGTTTGGCTGGAATATAGTTAATTTTCTTCCTAGTAACTAGCATAGTGCTGTGTTTTGGATTTAAGATGAGAATAATGATAACTCACCAATATTTAAGTTGTTGCTAAGCAGAGTTTATACTAAGTCAAGGACTTTTCAACTTCTCATGCTGCCCTGCCAAAGAGAGGCTGGGGGGTACGTGAAGCTGGGAGAGGACACAGCAAGGACAGCTGACCCAAATGAGCCAAAAGAATATTCCATACCATGTGACCGTTATGCCCACTACATAAACTGGGGGGAGTTGGCCAACGGGGGACACTGCAGTTTGGGGATTGGCTGGGCATTGGTCAGCATGTGGTGAGCAATTGTATTGTGCATCACCTATTTTGTATATTCTCTTATTATTTCCCCTTACTTTTCTGTTTTATTAAACTGTCTTTATCTTAACCCATGATTTTTACTTTTTTTTTTTTTTTTTCCAATTCTTTCCCCTAACCCACTGGGTGGGGTAGAGTGAAAACACAGCTATATGGTGCTTAATTGCCAGCTGGGGTTAAACCATGAGAGTGGACAGTGTGTGTGGGGGGGGTGTGTATATATAAAAGACTATCTCAAGAGTTGCCAAGTTGGGCTATTGTTATTCTGGCTTCCAAAAGAGGTATGTTTTCAACTCAATTACCTGTTGTAAAGCAGTGTTTTATCTTTTCATTCAGATAAAAATGAAGAACTAAATTAGTTATTTCAGGGGACCCAAAGGTGGGCCCACAAATGCTTATAAATTTTAAAAAATAATTTTATAAGCTTTTGCAAAGTAAAAGCTGTAATCAGCTGACTGTTGCATGTAGCTCTTCTTTAGCTTACACTGATTACAGTTACAAAAAGAGCTGTTGTTTAATTTTATTCCTTTCAATCTTATTGAAGTGCTATGCAGTTTTGTACTTCTGCAGTTGTTGTCCATTTTCACATGCACAAAATAAAGGAATCCTAGATGAAATTCATATTCTCTGTCAGATCCTGTGACTCCTTAGTAAATTCACTAGCCCACAACTGCATGACAACTTCTTGTGTTATACTGAACCCTTACCTGCTGAACAGGATCTGCAGTGTCTTTACAGAAATGTCATTTTATCAGTTTGCAAAATATGTACCATTGTTTCAGTTTTTTACTCAGAATGTTCAAAACCAAAACCAATGATTGGCAAATTCTTGATTGCTTCAAACCAGCAGAACTCTAGTTTATTAAATCGTGCAGAATGCCAGGCAGGCTGGAAAGTTTCCTATTCTCTAAAATTTTTGGGGGGACTTTCTTGAATAGAAATAATGTTTCTTTCTCAGTTTGAATAAAAAGTAATGTTAGACATTTTCTACACAGTGAATAATCTTACCTGAGTTGCCTGGTGACAGGGTCATCTGTTCACATCACACCCTGTATCCAAGAGGTCTGCTTTGTACAGTATCTGCCACTGCATACAGCCAGAAAGTATTCCTGGGCCTCATGAGGTCTCCTTATGCTTGTAGATATGCTCTAGAGACACTTTATTTCGCTGCTGGGAATAGAGGAGAAGAAAGAGCAATCTATCACAGTAATCAAGTAGCCCCCCCAAGAGCTCCACAAACCTTGTTTCCTACGCCTTCCTTTCACTTGTAAGAGTTTCAGTGGATTTTCCAGTGTCTAGTAATATCTGTGAATTTGCATCGTAGTCTCTCAGAGGGTACTTTGTTTATTGATTTGTCTTTATAAAAGTGGAAGTCAAAAGGCCCATTTTTTAAATCTTTCCTCCATGAAAATTGACCAAGATACAAGTTATTAAATGTCTGACATAACAACAATTGCGAAATCATAGAAGCTTCCACTGTTTTTCAGATAAAATGCTCAAAATGACAATTGGCTGTGATATTTGAGGGTGGGGAAGTGGTTAGGAAAAAAAGCAAAACAAAAGATACAAAAGAAGCAAACAGCAGTGGGAAGGGGAAATGTAACAGAGGTGAACAACTGAAGACAGAGAATAAAAAATTAGAAAAAAACAGAGGCATAGCAAAAAGATTGAGAACAGAAAATTAGACAAAGATGAGTAAAAGCAATAGTAAGGGAGTAAAGGAATAGAAGGAAAGGGCAGTAGTTCATACTTCAAAAAGCATTGGTTTCAGATGATGTCTTTTGATTGTGCTTATCCATCTAGTTACTACTGGCCTATGGTCTTACCCAACACCTTCTGTAGGTACTGGTGGCCAAAATGTATACAGGTGTCACATTAGTGCATCTTTCTCAGGTCTCTGTAGCTTCTTATCCCATGTTTCTCACCCACTGGCTTTTTAGAGTATGAAGCTGGAGAGGTAACAGCATAGATTTTCTAGGCACAGCCCTTTTTTTCCCAACTCTTCAGGTGCTCTAGAGGCTTTCCTCAGCCATGAACAAGGCTGTGTAAATTAAAACATTAACATAAATTTATGGGGTGCTAGGCAAAGTCATGTTTCTCCTGTGTAGTGTTCTTACAATCATCCAAAACTGTGGGGAGTTTGTGAGCCCCGGCCTTAGCAATACCTCAGTGGGATGCCCAGCATTGTCAGACTATTCTCTGGTCCTTGAAGTATTACATCCATCCACACACCAAAATCTCAAATAAAGTAATGAATCACAGTGGTACTAGAGATATATTTCACCCAGTACTAGGAAATAAAATCAAGTTCTGTTTTTCCCCAATCTAGGAAAAATATCAAGATACAAAGCAAAAATATATGTAAAGTACTCTCTTATTCTTTGCGACTCAGCTGTTGCCTTCACTCCTATTCCCTAGCTTTTACTGCTCATCACACTTGCCTATAAACGAACACCTACCTCCCTATAATCAAATATGGACAAATGGCATTATGAAGACAAATCAAAACAAAATGCCAGTGACTATAAACAGATTTGAATACATATATCATTGAAATATACTCATGTGAGATATATTTATAAGTGTAAAGTAACACATATTTTCACTCTTTAAGGAAAATAGTTGTTGGTGCCAATGTGTTATTCAAGGAATTACACTAAGCTCTGCTAAACCCAGTGAGATAACCACTTCTATTGATTGACAGTGACAGTACGTTTAAAGAATAGAATTATTTGGTGATTGAAAGCCTTTATTCCTCTATGTCATTTACATAAAAAGAATTATGGATCAAACTAGTTTGCGAAGCTGTATCGTATGTTTCTAAAGCATCACTGTACCTGTTGGATGAATATTAGTATATTAAGTTTCAAGTATTGGTTAAACCAGTTTATATGTTGGGATACTTTAAGGTAGTGTCATTCAAATACATTAATAAGCTTGTTAATGAAGCATATTTCTTCTTGTCTATTTAGCAGGAAAAATTTAGAAATTAAAATTTTTGTGCCAAGAAATTTTTAACTCTTCCTTTCCTGGCTCTCAGTATCTCAGATGAAGTTGATAAAAATTGTAGGCAGTGAATACTTTACAGGGTTGGAACTCATGGGAGTATCTTTAGCACCATCGATGTTAATTTAGTCACAACAAATAGTAGGATGTGGACTGGGAACAGATTAGTTAGACTGTAGTTGACATGATTGCTCAGGAAATAAACTAGATAGACAATACCAGCTTGCACTGTGATGAAAGTTCTTGAGGGAATCAAAAGCTCCCCTGGCTCGCAGTTCAAGTTCAATGCAATAGACAAATACCATGAATAATTATTTTCAGGTTCAGTGCATAACATGTTGCTAAAAAATCGTTAAGAGGTTGGTGATAGAATTACTTGCTTCTGAGTTCTAATTCCTTCCTCCCACTTTTCCCTCCTTTTTCTTGCAGGCTCTCCCTTCAAGCATATGGTGGAATTTATGAGGGATGTGGGAAATGCAAAATATCACCTGTTTATGTTAGTACAGTGTGTGGAGCCCATGCTATCTTTCAAAATTCATTTTATCTTTCTATAAACTTATTTTAAGTGTTAATAAAATATTTTACCAGGAATATGGCAGTGTTGAAGGGCTTAGACTGATAACCTATTATCAAACAGGTTTTCTGTTCCCATTTTGAATTTCTTATATCTCTAATTTATTTCTATATTTATGTTAATTTCAGGATGTTTAACATATGATGAGTTTCCCACAATGGCACAGTGTTAAAAACTTACCTATCTTCAGAACCATCTCTAGCTAAACTGATAACCAAATACATATTTGTTTACTTTAACACTGGAAAGCAAAGATAGGATGCGCCTTATTTGTTCCATCAGTGCCTTCTGTGTCATATCTGTTCAGCTCAGTGATTACTGTCAGTATTGTGGCATTTAAAAGAGGAGACGAAGAAAGAGTGGAAATGCAATTTGTTTTCTGTGCTGCCTCACGTATCACAAAGAAAACTGGCAGCTGAACGCAGACTCTTTGCTTGACCTTAGCAGTAGAGCAGAAAGAATACAGCTTTTTTTTTTCTTATACTGAGTTCCATCCAAATGAATGCATCTTAATGGGGAAGCCACTCACACTGGATTAGGTGGGGAGGGGAGGGAAAGAGGAAAAATTATGCAGCTGAAAGAAATCTGCATTTGTTCCTGACTGCCTCTTTGAGATTACCATAGGATGCCTTGACCTCTATTTTCTCCCCTACCTGCTCAAATATCTACATTAAAATGGTTAAAACAGTGCATCGTTAAATGAGATGGAGCAGAGAGAGGGGGGAAATCTAGGAATTACTCTAGTAATTTCTGTAGTTTTGGGGAGAAGTATCAAATAGTCTTGTGTCCAGCAAATATTATAATAGAATTTATAACAGAATTGAAGGACAAAGAACCTCAAATGCATTTTGAGTTTGATACATTATGGAAGAAAATAGCTAACAGGATAAATGTTCCTGGGCTACAAAGAAGTTTCTAAAGTTTAAGACATAAGTCTCTGGGTGAGCAATTGTGGTGGCTTGACCCCAGGCAACAACCAAACACCCACCCAGCCCCTTGTTCGCTCACCTCTTCTACAGGAAAGAGAGAAAGGAGAAGACAGAAAGAGTTGTGGATCGAGATAACAGTTTAATAGCTGAAGCAAAAGCTGTACACAGAAGCAAAGAAAAATAATTTATTCTCTCCTTCCCATTGGCAGACAGATTTTTAGCCACTTCCTGAAAAGCAGGGCCTCAGCACACGTAAGGGTTATTCAGGAATAAAAGTACCATAACCATTAATGTTCCTGTTTCCTCCTACTTTCCTTGACCGTTTATTTCTGAGCATGACATCCTATGATATGGAATATCTCTGTGCTCAGTTTGGATCAGCTGTGTATCCTCCCAGTTTCTTGCCTACCCCTAGCCTACTTACTGGGGGCAGAGTGGGAAAAAGAAAAAGCCTTGATGCTGTGCAAGCACTGTTCAGCAAAAGCCAAAACATTGGTGTGTTACCAACACTGGTTTAGTCACAGACTTGTAGGTCATCTCTGCAGTGAACACACAGTGGTTTAGAAATATTTGCTGTCCAGCTGTCTCACATGCTCCTGGGGAACCCCAGCGCTGAATCCAGATGAATCTTACAGTCAGGTGCTAAGGTACTTACAGAGTTCTTGCAGTTTTTTCACACAGGAGGAGGTTCATGGCATGCTACATTTTTTGCACATGAAACGAGGAATGCCATATTTATAACATCATTAAATCATCATTGGCAAAAGGTGGGTCAGTATCCTTAACGTTTGGTGCTACTGCTAAAGTACCTACACTTCCAAGGAGAATTAAATCACTTTGAACTGTCTTTCCTGGAAGGAATCTATTGAAGCCCATGTTGCAGGTCAGCACTGGCCAGTATTGAAGTCATTCTCCACACCAGGTCTTCAATTCTCAGTCTCAGATTTCTCCATACAGCACAGTATTTGGAAATCAACTCTGGGAAGCCAAACTGCTTTTGAAGCTCTTCTATTACAGCTCAGTAACTCTGAGCCAATATCAACCACTTGCAGAATGTAGACATGGTGCAGTGTAGCTGAGACAGTGTCGTGAGTCAGCAGCAGTCTCCCAGGCAGTGTTGGTGCCATGCAGGAAACACGCTGGAGCAGGACAACAGTGCTGCCTTCACACCGCAACTCTCGGCATCTCTGTAGTACTGGCTGCAGTTCTCAATGCCCAGGTGCTATTTTTGAAAGCATAGTAGTTTCTTGGCCTTGTCAGGATTCTTGGCAAATCTTGAGATCTGCTCTGTGGCAGGGAATGGCCAGTTCTGAGCGGTGATGCTCAAAGATTGTTAGCATGTTCTTACCAATCACAGTAGTTAATATTGAACTACGCAGTGGACAAGACTGACTGAAGTGACCGTTATTAAAGGCAGATGAGGTATTGTCCCTCTTTCTTGTGTTTGATTCCATAGACATAAATGCAATAAAAAATAAAAAATAAAAAATAACATTACTTTCTTCATAATTTCATCTAATGACTGTAGCTTAAGCCTGTGTATTTCTGTGTTGTTTCCCCTTTGACCATCTTGGCTTAAACGTCACATCTATTTGTTAGGTTTTGGGCGTTCAAAAGACACAAAATCTTTGAGTGATTTAGTAGTCCCCAGACAGCCATAAATCTGTGGCTTTTAATTTTTGTTTTTTAAATACATAAATCTGTATGATTAATGATCTTATCATTTACTTTTAAATAGAAAGAAATTTAAGCTTCATGATGGATAGCAATCAAATCACTGGTATTGTTATTGTGGCAGCTGATGCATATGTTGGTGGAAATCAGAAAGATATTGCAAGCATAATACATGAGTTAATGTAAACATAAATCTGATCTAAGCTTCCTAATCCCCTGACACTGGAACACGGGGTCATGTTGCTCCTGATTACCTAATTGTAAAAACGTGCATTGGAACACAGAATCTTAGCCTTTTATCCAATTTCCATATTTTATACTGTTTTGTGGTCTAGTGTAAACCCTATTTCTCTGCTTGTTTCCTATCTGTAAAATGAGACCAGAGATATTTGCCTTCCTTTGTATGTAAGAAGCTTTCTGACTTTCAAATGCAGAATACTTTTTAAAAGTTATTAAATGATACATCTCCGTAGATACTTAAGCCACCTTGTGGTCATCATGTGCAGCAGTCTGTGAGTGGTACCAGGTGACAAGTTCTTTGAACTTTATCCAACAATTTCTTCACAGTCCATGTCATCTGAATAAGCAAATTAAGATAAATGTGATAAGCACTAAGAGAAATTCTCTAAAGATGTTATAACTAAACATAACAATTAAAGGAAAGAGAGTCTATAATATGTTTTGTAAACTAAGCAATCAGCAAAATTAGTGTATATGTCCTCAAACAGAAAAGGAACTGTGAATGTCTACTTGCTAGAGCTATTGAATTGTTGAGCAGATGGGGAGAAATAGCCAGCTGCTTCTTGGCCGTGTTTTGGACAGGGCCCAGTATTCCTCTACTCTGAGAATTTCTCCTAAACCAAAACTCAAAAAGACAAATAATAGTTTATTTTACACCTTGATAGACTTAAATATGAAACACCTAGTTAGGTGTTCAAGATTCAGGTAACTCTGGGATATGCCAGAAAGAAGCATCCAGGAAACTCTGTGGGAAAAAAATTTAAGTACTAGTGCTGAAATTTGTCTTGCCTAATTTCAGCTTCTGGAAATGTTATCTGAGTCTAGATATGTAGGTACTCTCTATGGTTGGTGCACAATCCTAGATACTTAATGCTTTCTATTTTTTGAGAGAAGCCTGGATGACTAGGCAACTAGGATGACTAGTTGTCAAAGGATAGGTGGGAATAGCCTGAATGTTGGCAGGGGTGGCTGTGATCGATGTGGAGAGTTCCTGAATATAATAAATTGTAGGATTTAGTACCAGTTCCTATTATTGCAGAATTTATCAATGTTTATTCTTTTTTTATATAAGTTGTATATGATTGCTTCACTTAAATTTGTTCTGAAGGTAGTTTTCCTCTATTAAAACCATCTATAATTTCAGTGATAATAATGCTCCCCTTTAAACTGAAAATGCATAATGTGGTGGTCAACATGGTGTGCATCTTCCTCAGACCTTAATCCACTGGATATGTGAGAATTTTTCAGTCCCCCGTCTAAAAAGCTTGTTTCTTTTAGCTCATGCAGACTGATAAATTTAACTTTAAAGTTCCCTGTTCTAATACAGTAGCCTTTAATATGCGCAGAGGTGAAGTTTCCAATTATGCTTTGCTTTTATTAAAGCAAGTCAGATTTATGACTTCTTTATTTTCAGTGAAGTAAACAGTAAGCAATTACTGGACAGTAAGCTGTCCCCCTGCAATCTTCTTTTCATCCATTTTCCAACTGAAAAAATTTAGCTTCTACACATGACCAACCTGTGAATCACTTACTGTTTAGAAAGTGTTAATTTTGTCTGCAGTAGGTATCTTAGATTTTTGTAGAATACTTTATAAAATGTATGTTACTGCAAATTCTTTTAAGAATCTCATAAGGTAGAAGCATCATCACAGACTACATCTCTGTAAGGACTATTTTTAATCACAGGATAGCTAAGTTTTCCAGAAATATAAGATTGAAGGTAGCTGACAGCGTGCAAGGCTTTGCTTTGCTTGCATTCAGGCAGATCTTACCAGATAGGTACTTGATATTCACAGCTTCACTGAAGCATGTTAAGTCAACAGTCTCAAAATGGTATCACCATATTTAGAGATTTTGGTGAAAGATGAGTCAGTGTTTCATGGAGCAGACATATCTTCTGACATCGATATCACTTTGTCTGCTGTGCTTCTCACTTTCGCTGGCACTTGTTCTTGATTGATCTCTTGTTCTGTGCCACTTGATTCATCACGGTCAGTGATCCAAGGGCATGAAAAATTCATCCCAAGACAACAAATACTTTGTAGTTTATGATATTTCTTTCCCTTTGGATTCAGGCCAATTAATTCCTCTAGAGAGCAGAAAACTTATGGGGTATAGCAATTCTGGCATTTCTGTGGAGAGAGCAAGTACATCTGCGTATCTCCATTTTCTCACGCAAAAGCAAAGATAATGTGTTACAAAGTTGAATTATCTAAGTAATGACAAAAAGTAAGTCGTCTAAGGGAGTGTGTTGTGGAAAGGAATTTATTTCTGCCCTGACGGTAAGTACCACTTAATACTACGTACTAAATTTCCAGAAATATATATATACACCTATATCAACAACAAATTTCTTTTTAAAGAAAATTCCCATTTTAAACTACTTATCTTACTTGGATAAATAAATACCATCCTGTCTTGGTGTCGCTATACCTTTATTTATTATCATACCTACTCATCTACACTAAAATTTGATCTTCCACAAGCTGAATGGCTCTGTAATGTGTGCTTCTCTCTAAACTTGCAGTTGAGATCCATTTTTTTCACCAGAGTTTTCAACTACAAGAACTGGGGTAGTGTATGACTGTAGATACTTTGGAGAATCTGAAATGAAAACTATACAATCAGCCATTATTAAGTCCAAGAAGAGAATACAGAGCTCCTAAGTTGAAGGACAGAGTCTCATCCCCAAGAGTGCCTTTTCTCTCTCAGAATGGGAGTCCAATTTGCACATCATCAGACCTAGAAATTGTGATATTTGATAAATTATGTCTGATGCCTTTTATGTTATCTCCTGTATGGCAAAGTGGCATCTGAAACAATCAAAGAGACAAATGAAGTGAGAACTTTGCATAAGAGACAGATGATACGTAATTTAAACTATCTAGTGGCTGACTACAGTAATTGAGTTGAACAAATTACTTTCCTGAAAACAAGTGGTTGAGTCATCTGGTGCAATATGAATAAATAGCTAGTGCACATGTGTCAGAGCTGAACATGTGGTGCATAACAGAGGTAAGGGAGCAGAAATCACACACCTCCTTATTCCTAGACTCTCATTATTTCACCTCTTTGTCCATGCTTCTCTGTCTTAATATATTCAGGTTAAACAGATAAATATTGTCAGATTCTTTCTACTGTGCAGAGAAGACGCATTTCTCTTTACATTTCAAAAGCTGTGTGATAATACGATGCTTGTGTCACTGCAATTTAGGACAGTTCCTGTCATGTTTTTTTGCCTCATGCTACATCTCTAACGCTTTCTAAGAATTAACATAATCTGCTTCTTTTCTTCACGTATGTGTTTCTGCACATGTTTTTTATTCACAAACACCAAGATTTCTATAAGTCTTATGAGAGTCATTTATTGGAAAGTAATTGACCTTTACATGTGCTTTGCATGCATTCAGGGAGGAGGAAGCAATGCTCTTTATGTGTCAGCTCAGGGGTTGGCATGAATTTATGCAGTTCCAGGAGTGACATTACAGATCAATTCCAGTCTTCCCTGACCAATGCTGTGGTTAGCATGAGCAATATCCCACTAAAATTTCACAGACTTGGACAGACTTGTGCAGGAAGCCATATTTAGTCAGATGTAAATGGATACTCCACCAGGTGACTAGATTATCGAAAGTAGAATGATATGATGTCGTGCCTGTCACTTTCTTTACATATGATAGCCTCTAAAAAGGAATATCCTCAGCCATGCCAGTAAGGTGGGTAATACAGATTCAGGTTTCTATATGATGACCTATATTTGAAGGTCTGCCTGTATCTGAAGATACGTTTTCTCTATTTGAGTTCTCAAAGGTAGATCAATACTGTCAATGAATCTCTTGACTGTCTTTGATGCACTCCAGGGTGCTGTTTGCCCTCTTGGCTGCCAGGGCACACTGCTGACTCACATGGAGCGTGCTGTCAACTGGCACCCCTAGATCCCTTTCTGTAGGACTGCTCTCAAGTCACTCCTCTCCCAGTTTATACTTGTGTCCAACATTACTCTGTTCCAGGTGTAGAATCTGGCATTTGTTCTTGTTAAATTTCATGCCATAGATGATTGCTCAGTGCTCCAGTCTCTCTAGATCCCTCTGCAAGGCCTCTCATCCCTTGAGAGAGTCAGACAAGAAGGATCTTCTTATAGTGTCAAGAATTCAGTCTCTATTCCTTCACTAGGCCCAATCTTAAAAATAAATAATATAAATTAAATGGATATAAGTATAAATTCAATGGATTTAAGTGTTGAATTTCTTGCTCTACAGCAGCTATTTGACCAATCATAAGGACTTCCCTGACTCATTTTCTATATTTATTCCTGGCCAACCTTATCAGACTTTGACATTCATTGTATAGCCAGGGTTCAGGAAGAAATATTGAAAAAACATGGAAAAGCTGAGGCCCTTTAAAATGGGACTAGTATTGAGAAAGGTATCAGCATTTCTTTCTGACCCTTTTCACCAGATAAAGCTACTTAGCAAAAAGATAACCGAATGAGATTCAGGTGTGTGTGCTGTTAAACAGAGTGACTACGTGGGTTTCCAGAAGGCTGCAAAAAGACATGCAAACCACCTGGCCTTTGCAAGCCCCTGACTCAAAGCAGAAGAAGCCTGCTCCAAATCCCATTTCATAGGACATTGATACAGCCACAAAACATGTGGAGAACATTGGTGTCAGGAAGGTCCCTTTATGAGATAGAGATTACTACTGTCAAGTCTCTGGAAATATATAAAAATAAACTAAAACCCAATCTCTGATAAATGTACATTTCAAAACTGATGCACATTTGCTCTAAAATCAGTTCTTTACAAAAATCAATTAAGTAATTGCAAAATGCATAAAAATACACTGTGCACTTGTCTTATCATTATCCACTTGAGAATATCAGACTTTCAAAGGAAGGCAAAAAAACCCAAACTCTGAGAGTAATTCTTTTAAAGCAATAATCTCAAGAATCAATAATATGTCACTCTGTGTTAAAAAATAAATTGAAAAGGTGAGTATGCTCTTCTGAATATGATGTGAATGGCTGGATCAGTCTGACTGAATGTCTGAGAAGTTATGTGGTTGATTTTTCTTTCTGTTACATAAATTTGTAGTTAACATGTTGGACTTCAAAGCCAGCTGAAGATAGTAAGGAGGTTTATGTCAACTTCCCTGCGTTGAGAACAAAGAAGTAATGGTCATGTTCTCCGTATTTAACTGCACAAGAAATTTTACTAATAAAATTACTCTTAATCTTTCCTCAGTTCTCAAGAGTTTTTCCCATGCAGTGGTAAGTATACAACAGATATATTACAGGATTTTTTTATTGTCCTTTGTACACTGACACCATATAGGAAACAAGTTTCAGGTTTATGTGAAATTCAGTGACCTTCAAAAGACTAATTTCTCTTTTCTTTCTTTATTAGTTGTACAAAAATGTTGAAGAATCTCAGTTTGGTATAAGTACTTGGAAGTAAGAATAGTAAAATTTGTCTGGTTGGAGCATAAAGCAACACAAGAAAATGACAATTCAGTCACTGAGAATTCATTTTGAAGATTAACATGATGGAAGTCCACTTAATATTTTCAAAGGTTTTAGGTTCAGTTTCAGAAGTCTTTCCCTACTTAGAAAAGTACTGATCTTTATTTAGACATATTTTACGTTGTCTAAAGATGGTGTTTTGGTATTTCTTGAACTGGACTGTTGTGTCCTTATTCAAAATCTAATGAATCAGTGGAAAAATTCCTGTAGATTCCAACAGGTTTTGGATAAAGTGTTACTGTGAAATGTTATCTTCTATTAGAATGGATGTCATACAAGAAAACAGCTTTCGGTCATGAAATGACTGTGAATGTTTTAAATCACCTGCCACCAATTTAATGTGTAGTTTCTATACTGAGGAGTCCACTGTCAGTTCTCTGCAGTTTAGAAGAGATGGTCAACTGTGGTCTTAGACTTTATGAAAAACTGAATTGCTTTTCCCTTCTTTTTCCAAGGAAAATAATGGTAGGAGAAAGAGGAGTAGAAAATTGAGATATCAGGGTAGGACTGTTGAACATAAAAACATAAGAATAGAAATTTGGACATAAGAATAGATTGAAAAAACAAAGCTAGTGTTTCTTTAGTATTCACACAGCAAACAAATATCTCACCTGTAATACCAGCAGCTAAGAAGAGGGAACACTTCCTCCCATGTGTCCATTAGAATCAAAAGATCCTGCTTTTGGCTTTAGGCGCAATATACAGTCCACTTATATTAAACACTTAAGAGACTTCTGTGCAGGTACTGCCTTTGGGGGAAGAGATGACCCATGTTCAATATTTAAATCAATTATCCTTGTATCTGAATAAAGCCCCAGAGAGCCATCTCTATTCTTAACATAACAAAGAAAAAACACCAATTACATGGAGAAAAAAAATATTAAATAGGGATTTAAGGAAGATTTCAATGGACAAATTGAATTAAATATTTGCTCTTTTTTAATCTTTCTAAAGACTAGCTAGTGTCATGTGTTCATCACTGTCCCGATCCAATGTTGGGGGAGGTTTCTATATGATCCCAAGAGCGAGATTAAGACACAAATGAGGTCAAATGCCGTATACCCAAGCCAGGTTTTTATTATTAAAAAAGTGAAGAGGGGTAGCGATAGGACAGAATGGAAGGAAAAGACAGAAATAAAGCAAGGATGCAGGATAGGGCTGCAGGAATAGTCACCACCATGGATCCAGCGACGTCCTGTTGGTCCTCAGTCTTCAGGTCTTCGGTGGTGGGTGCACACGGATCTGGCTTCGGTGGTGGATGCACGCTGAGCAAAATTTTCTGCTGCTTTTTTAAGTTCATCACATCCGCAGATTAGCATATCTGCTCACCTTTAGTTTTTTTTCTCTGGTCCAACAAGTTTTGTTGCATCTGACTTCAGGGCAGGAACGTTTGCCTCTTGTCAGTTCATTAGCAATGCATGCATGGTGTCTGGCCTACACAATAGAGCCACAAATGGCTGCAGGATGGGGCCAACTCAGTACAGGTCTGCCCCTTTGAGGCTTGTCTAAAGAGTCTGGACAGTGCAACCGCAAGGAAGTCGGGGGGTGCATCCTTCAATACACTCCTGCTTCTCTGGGCGACATCCCCCAGACCAATTCACAGGCCGCAGCAGCTTCTCTTGGAGGTTTGCACAGACACAAGCAAGCTTTGAGACACTCATAGGACATTTCAGTCTCTCACAATCACAGCATTTAAAGAGTTCAGCTGCAGAATAGTTTGATGAACTACTACATTTCCCTGAAAAGGTTATTTAATATTAAGTATTTTTTCTCCTTTGTGTTTACACATAGATTTGTTTAATAGGGAGTACAGATATTTACCAATGTCTTAGTAAAATGTTTCACCTTAGCAGCGTATAAATCTAACAGATCATATAAGATATCATCCATGGTAATTCTGATTTTGGCATTCTGCTATTATCATATAAAACTAAAAAGTTAAATCAGAGTGAGTATTAGAAAGAAAAAGCTTAATAAAATGTATAGATTACTTAAAAGAAACAAAACAGACCATTTTCCTGAAAGTTCAGTACTTTTGTATGAACTATTCTAATAAAAGAGGAGAGGAACAAAAATGGCAGCGATAAGGAATAGCTTATAGAGGATTCACTTTCTTTTTTTTTTTTTTTTTTTTTAAGGTACATTTACATTTATTTATTTGCAATATTTAATAATTGATCCCTATACTCTTCATATGTAGCTAAACCCAGTAAGGAGTGAGGAAGAAAGGGACTAATTGATTTACCTAAGGTTTCTGGTGAAAAGAAGTAACTTAACATAGATCTCCTGAGTCCAAGTCTACTCTTCCCTGTATGGCACCATCTTTCAGGAGAGAGTTTCAAATGACTAGGTTCTGAAGTTGCAATGTGAATATTTGAAGAGTAACAGGGAATATAAAGACTGTCCTAGCCAAAAAGAATTAAGTTAACCAGATTTTGCGCATTTCATTCCCTGAATGTTTCTTGAATAGTTCTTCAGTGTACACTAAGTGTAAATTGTGCCTCCGTACTATTTTGAAGTAATGGAGATACTCCCAAATGAAGAATCTCAAGACACAATTTTCTCAGGCAGAAACATCACCTACTGTTGACTCTTCCATTTAAGAGGTCTGATTCAAGGAATTTGAAATCAGCTGAAAGTTTCTTTGATTTCAAGGGACTTTGTAACTAAGTGATTAAAATAGCACTGCTACGTTCTTCTTACGAATGTTCAGAGTTGGTAAAGTATGACTTCTAAAAGCCTTTCTGAAAATGTCCCTTGCTGAAGTGAATCACCAAAGGACTTAGATCATAGAATAGTAGAATACCAGGTTGGAAGGGACTTCAAGGATCATCTGGTGCCACCTTTCTTAGCAAAAGCATGATCTAGACAAGATGATCCAGCACCCTGTACAGCTGAATCTTACGTGTACAGTGTAGGGGACAAATTTCAGATCCAGTTACTTCTGAGAAGGTCCAGAAACAGATATGTCTGAACAGATATATTAAAAGGGAAGCTGAATGAAAAAACTTAATTTTGGAATGGATGTTTCTCCAGGCAACTGAGATAGGGTTTGAAAAGTTGAAATTTTAGGCACAACCATTTAAAGTGGCATTCAGGCCTGAACTCTCTGAAAAACAAGGTGATGACTCCTGCTTAATTTTATACTCAGAGTGCTTTATGGGAATAAACATATAAGTCTTCATGGTCTTTTAGACCTAATCTGCATGCTCTGCATATGAATACATGTGCATCTACCGAGAACTAGTCATCAGACTAAAAACTCAAAAAATCCAACAACTAAAAATGAGAAATTATTTATAGTTCTTTTGATCTGCTGCTCAATGGAGTAAATAAGAGGTGATTCCATAGACTTTAAAGAGTATGGAGCAGATCCTAAATTAGGGAAGGGCTTTGGACAGGGAAACTGTCAGTTAAAATAATGGGATGGCTGAAACCTTCTCTGATATACCAGTGCAGCATCTAAACTGAGAAAAAATGCAACTCTGCGTTTCAAGACAGTGATAGTTGTCGAAGTACTTATGACAGAAAGCAAAAAGGTACCTACTGTATGGTACTCAACACAGTAAAGGGAAATAAAATCAAGTCAAATTAACTTTTGATTTGTTAGTTGATTAGCTCTGTTTTTTAAAGCATTGTATGAAGAAGTATTTGACAGCTGATTTTGACATGGTAAGGTAAGGGACACTTTAGCTAATCACTGATATATTGAATAAGTAATCATTAAAAATTTGAATCATGTTTCTATAAATAAAATGGTCAGTGATAGCTATTATTGTTCTTTCAGGACCAGCTCATCTTTCTTAAAAATAAATCTGCTTTGTGTGAGCTAGAAATAATCATTATTTTCAGCTGATCTGAAGCCTCTGTTGGAGACAAAGTCCCTTTAACACTCCTTAGAGACTCAGCAGAAGAAAAAGCTTTAACAAGCATACCTACAGCTAAACTGAAAGTACAGTAATTGACAGTGACCGACCCTTGAAAACAAGGAAAAACAATAGTTTATTTTCTTATGACTTACTCATGCCTTTCTTCCTAGTCAGATATGCCTTGGTCACTTTCTCTTCTTTTGATTCAGGTTTATGAGATGAAAATGATGCCTGCAAAAATTAAGGATTTGCTAATTGCTTTTCCACAAAACAGTGCCATTCTGACAAACATTTTAATAGTGTGGCAGAAGTTCTAGGCTATCTTTTGATCAGGCACACTTTTAAATTTATATTTTTCAGTATGGAAATGAAAACTTTTTTTAGTTTTTTAGGAGGCAAGAGGGGGATACTGCACTTTCTACATGTTATTTTATCTCCTCATTGATATTTTAGCTTGCTGACAGAAATGTATTAGCTTCTGGCATGGATAACCAGCACAGAGCTCATTAGCCTTGTGACTAGTATCTGGGACCTTTTGGCCCAGAGCATAACTGTGGACAACTGTAAGATCTGGTGTTTGAAAACAGCTTTACAGTGTGTGTTTGGTTCTGAAGACTTCAGTGATGTGCTCTCCGAATACAGATCTATTGAAACAGTGCCTGAGCATCTTCTGTTGTCTTCAGGCATCTACATTATTTATATATCTTTTTAATTACACTTTTATTTTAAAATGTCTTAACTTTGTATATTGGGGTGAAGATATACAGCAGTATCTTTAACTGGCAATGCTTAAGTGTTGTTTTTTACTTTTCCAGACTCATTATTTCTCGAACTTTGTTTTCAACTAAATTCTGTGTGACTATAAATTAATTATAACAGGAATTATCATAATAAGTGTTAAATGGATACATCTCTAAGACATCTATAAGACTCGTAAATAATACTTGGGAACTAGACTGCATGATTTTTAATCAGTTGTCTATAGAATGAATATGATTATACAATGTTACTGTTTTAAGCAAGATGTTGATCCAGACTTCTTCCTGAGACATTTTCCAAACAGAATGATTATATAACTTTATAATTCTAAATATACCCCAGGTGGGGAAAACAGCAACACATGTCTAATATACCATGTCCAAAGATTGATAATGAAACTTCAGGAATCTAGTTTATCCTAGACAATATGTTTTGTTGCTAGATGATCATCTATTTTTTCTCTTTGGATATACCTCTTACAGTGAGGATTCTTCACTTACACTAAAAAAAAGCTACTCAGTCACCTTTTGGAAGAGAAAGTAAAATGAATGTATGTCTGTGGATTTTACAGTTCTCAAGAGAAATGTACTGTGTATATTCATAGTAGACTTCTGGGGAGGAATTGGGAAATCTCTTACAATGCACTTTAAATGATCTTTTAAAAGCCACATGTGCATTAAACATTAAACATATATTTTTTAAATAAAATGTAACTTATATAAATTGTCTTAGCTGATTCACTTTTGGAAGATATGTACATGATTAAAATTTCCTGATGTTGTAGATGAGTCAAAACTTCTCTGTTTCCAATCATTTAACCTGTCACCTTTATAATCAGCAATTTCTTTATACTCCAGAAACTGGTCTCTTAGTTATCTTATGATGTTTTTAGCTGTCTTATGATGTGTGACCTAAAATGGAGGTATCTATCTCGCATTTTCGCGTCTTGGCCATCTGCAACTCTGCAGTTATTCTCAGCTTGTGTAGCTCTGTGGGCCTGAAGATTTTATGTCTTTGATGTTGCATAGCTTGACTGGTAATTAAACTAGTCATGTAAGTTTTAATAATAAGATTAAAACCTAGAAGGATCAGGCAGGAATAATTTTGTGAAATTGTTATTCTATAGGCTCATGAATCTTTGACACTATTTTCTTCTTTCTGAGATATTCTGAAGGAGCATCGCTAACTCAGACCCATAATGTGCTAAAACAGGGACAAACTGTGAGGCATACCTGAGCAGAAAATGCAACGTAGATCAGCTTACAGAGAATAGAGTTCCTCTCTGAACACAGAAAGAATGAGTTTGCTTTGTTCACTCAGAAAGGAGAAATTCATCCATTCTTGGGGGAGAGGGAGGGAAGAAATTCCAGCTATTTGCTGCACAGAGATCGGCTCAGCTATTCCTAAGCACAGTGCAGATGCTGCATTCCCAGTCTAACAGCTAACATCTTTTTGTCTTGTAGCCTTTTCCAAACAGATAGCTGATCATTAGGAACAGTAACCATTGTATATGCTGGTGTGCATTTGGACTGCATAACTCTTATTTCTTAATTTACTTCTTGCACTTCACTGTTTATACTGCAAGAACTTGAGAGTGGCATGTTTTCAGCTTGGGCACTTATCCAAGACACATGCCATCTATCTTTGCAAATGCCGAGCTGCTAATACACAGGGGAAATATTTCCTTAGTTTGACTTTTCACTACTTTGTTTTACAGTTTTGTCTTCTCAAAGTATAGCACACAATGTTCACTATAATTCAGATACCACAGGATTCAATCACATCTATAACCTACACAATAAAACTGACAGTCAGACAAATGCTGACCCATCAAACATAACATGGTCAATGATTCTATATATGCCAATCAATCGGATCAATATGATCACCTGTAAAATGCTCCTATATATCTTTTCTGCATTGACTGATGTGCTACATCCTGACAGAATAATGATGGAGGGTAAAATGAATCAGCATTGGCATATGTCATCTTGTATAGCTATTTTAAATATTGAGGATATTCATCAAAAGACTTGCCATGTTGTCATATATTTTGTCATTTATTTATCACTGATGTTCTTAAAGACAGTTGAGACTGGAACACAATTTTCACAATGAGGCTTAGGGCCACAAGATCTTGCATGAACTCTGATATATAAAATGGAGACATACCTGGTTCCTGATGTATGATATAATATTGTTGGCATTAAAAATCTGTTATTTCCTTAGTGTTTCCACCAACTTATTTCTTACTATGCACTCTGTGTTATCCTATTTTTCGGTAGTAGGTTTCTTGAAGAAGAAAGCAGGATTTTTGTTATTTGTTTTTTAAACTTGAATCAAAAATAGTCATTTTACAGATTAGGAGCTATTTTATTTCTTTCCTGAAAAAGAAAAGATTATTAATAAAGGAAGAGAATATAACAAACACACACATATTCACAGTAACAGTCAGAGAAAAATCCTTATTTCACTATACTGTTCATAGAGCCCACTGGAAAGCTATCACTGGCATCTGTATGAACACCATCTTATGTAGGTCTGTTCTGCATATGACCTGATTCATCTACCTCACAACATTAGAAGATCCCCATATGTTTCTTTAATTGTCAGCAAACACCAGTCCAGCCATTCCATTGAAATGCTAAGCTGCTGAATGGTAATCAATAGCTAAATCATCAGATTTGCAGAGATCTGTGTACTCTGGAAGGTATTTCCTACTAATACTAGGCTAAGCCTCCAAGTTTACTGTCTGATCAAGTGGCCAACAAACCAAAAACATGCTTGGGATTTCTTTATCTATGAGTTTGTAGATTATGGTCTCTAATATTTCTGAGGATGTTTCAGTATGGAAATTGTTATATACATGTGAAATATTAGTCTTATAAATACCCAAGATGTGATTATGTTAGAAATAAAAACAAAATAACATGCAGAAATATAATTGTCTTAATTCAGTGAGTTCTTTATTTTGAAATGTGTTTCAGCATGTTATCAGATCTGCCAAGTATTCTTTCTGAAATTATATCTTGTTATTTAATTCATATGTTATGCTGAGTAAAATAGCATCGTTAGTAATGGGAGCTATGAAAAGATTTTTTATCTACAAAACAAGTGCACGTCAGCTGGAAATGCTGCAGCAATAGGAAAAATCATGTTTACCAGAAAGACCTTTTAGAATACTGAATTGACACTGAAAAGACTGGATTCTAGTTTTCAATGTATGCGTCTTCAAACTTTGTCTAGTCCAGTATTTAATGCTTGAAAATAATGACTTTAAAATGAAAGGAGTTGGGGTTGTCTCAGCATGACCCAATAATGTGCACTCGCAGCCCAGAAAACCAACTGTACCCTGGGCTGCATCAAGAGCAGTGTGGCCAGCAGGTCGAGGGAGGGGATTCTCCCCCTCTATACAGCTCTCATGAGACCCCACATGCAGTGTTGTGTCCAGCTCTGGGGGCACCAACATCAGAAGGACATGGACCTTCTCAAATGGATCCAGAGGAGGCCACGAAGATACTCGGGGGGCTGGAGAAGCTCCCCTGTGAGGACAAGCTGAGAGAGTTGGGGGGGTTCAGCTGGAGAAGAGAAGGCTCCGGGGAGACCTTAGAGCGGCCTCCCAGGACTGAAAGGGGCTACAGGAAAGGGGGGGAGGGACTCTTGATCAGGGGGGTAGGGATAGGATGAGGGGTAATGGTTTTAAATTGAAAGAAAGTAGATTTAGATTATGTATTAGGAAGAAATTCTTCCCTGTGAGGTTGGTGAGGCCCTGGCACAGGTTGCCCAGAGAAGCTGTGGCTGCCCCCTCCCTGGAAGGGTTCAAGGCCAGGTTGGACGGGGCTTTGGGCAACCTGGACTAGTGGAAGGTGTCCCTGCCCGTGGCAGGGGTGTTGGAACTAGATGATCTTTAAGGACCCTTCCAACCCAAATCATTCTATGATTCTATAGAAAATGTTATGATCCTGTTTTCAGTGATTTAAAACTGTCTTAGAAACGTTATTATGGGATGAATTCTCTGTGCCTCAAAGCAAACTCTCTAAAACATTTAAACACACAGTCAGCTATAAGTGTATGTCTAAATTCTACTGAAAACAATTGCTTAAATACATGCTTGAATACTTGCATAATTAAATTCTTTAGCAGTTTTGCTGAATAATTTTCATAGCAAAGACTTTGCAGAATTAGGTGTTGCCAAGATCCAGAATTGGACCATAATTCAGCCAATATTAAGTATATACCACAGGTTTATGCCAGTGTTGCTTAAGCCTGATATCTGGTGGACAAATCATTTAATTATTTCAGGGAAAATGTGGCAGAAAATCACCTAAAATATATATTTTTTTTTAATTTTCTGTTTTGTGTTAGCAGTTTTCAACTCATTTGCTCCGCCAATGTTCTTTTCAGTTTTAACTTTTGTCCCTTCCAGGTTAAACAACTCCATCAGTACTGGCAATAGTTGTATCTCTATTTTGTAGCAAATAATGTGATAGAAATAAAAGGAACTATTTGTCGCCTCATTAAACTCCTGTTAACACTACAGCATTAACAGGATATATCTACTAGGTTCATAGTATATGAACCTGATAATTCTTCTAAATTCATATCCGTGGTTGTATATATATAGATTTTGTTTCTCCTTTTCCAATTTCCTCTGACAAGAAAAAGCCTCTCTAAAGCTAAATAGCTACATTATGTTTATAAGAAATTGTAGCCAGGACAGGCCTTCTGTAATCAGCCTACAGTGTGGAAATTAATCATTCTAGTTCTTGCAGGTTCATCTGAACCTTTAGTCCCAGGAATTTATCTGTTCTCTCCTCAACTTAATATCAGTGTTTTTATCATAGCTGTTGCTGATTATTTTGCACTGGTGTAATTCCTAGGAAGGATTAGGGCTGTGTTGTGCAAGGAATTCTGTCTGAAAAAAAATCAAATATATATTACCTAAATAATAGACAAGGTATGACAAGCAGATGAAGGAGGTAAAAAGTGAACAAGGAAACTCTAAGGCTAAGCATAAAAGGCAGTGGTGATACTCCAGCAGCTGTTTAGCTGTTGCTCTCAGGTAATTTCTTAGGCTGATGTTATGGGAATATTTAAATTGTTAAGAATTGAAAGGAACAGGATATGTGGCTTTTTGCACAGGATTTTACCCATGTGCTATTCACTTAACTTTAAGTACGTAAAATGTAGTTGTTTAAAACTAGCCTAATCTAATAGCTTTTACACCCAAAGGAGAGAGTAGGAATTCCTGCATATGATCCAGCAGACCTATTTTATCACCTGTTCAGTGAAACCAAGTTTCATCATATATAAGAATTGCTTGTTTTACTTGACTATATGTGGAGTCCATGTGGCAAACCTTGGGTGCTGTCCAGGATTAGTCAACTAAACCCCTTCCCTCTTGTATCACAACTGGGAGAAGGCCAGAAAGCAGTGGTCAGAAATGCAACATCTCCTTATGCAGCAATATTTTTAGTCTTGTGTACATTGTCTCAATAATCACACATGACTTAATTG
The DNA here is from genome assembly GCF_031877795.1 of Strix aluco. NCBI lineage: Eukaryota > Metazoa > Chordata > Aves > Strigiformes > Strigidae > Strix > Strix aluco. The sequence goes on along the minus strand of NC_133971.1, from coordinate 90,796,039 downwards.
TGCTAAGACTCAGCCTGAGAAGTTCTACTGAACTCAGATAAAAGTCATGCTTAGGAAACTGAAACACAGAGGTGAGGGAAACACACTAAATCTTTGCCAACTACAGAAAAATGTCCAACAGATATTGAAAACATAAAGGGACAATTACAGCTTCTGAACAGTAAATTCCCATACAAGAATTCTTTAGTAATAAGTTTCCTTTTACAGTTTTCCTTAAGAGGAGGAAACTGTCCAATGTCTATAAGCTACTCCTCCTTTAAAAAGAAAGGTGGTGCTTTTACTTTGTGCTGTTTTGTTGCAGATTGGCATCATCCCACTGTCGAAATATGTCTTCAACCTTTCTTTTACATGGGAATCTATGGAATCTTTTACTTTGTGACATATACAAAGATTATATTTTATGATATTTTCTTTATATGTCTCTGCAACAGTATTTCACAGACATTCACACTTATTCTGGATTAATTAAAAGTAGAAAGTAAGTATATTTAGCAACAAGCAGTTTGTAGTTATCATCTTCAGCATTAAAGCAGATTTGTCAAGCGAGCAGTACGAAAAAGTGGACAGGAACCAAACTGGATATTGTATTCTAAAAAAGCATACAACAAAATTTACAGCTAGTATATGTTTTTCCAGGTAATGTTTTGATAAGCTGCTGTATATGAAAAATCAGAAAGTTTTCTCTGTGTCTTCTGAGAAAAATCTCTTCTGCCCACCAGTCTTGTATTATAAACTCACCAGAGATTGTCAGAATGTTTCCTAAAAAAAAACAAACCCAAAACAGTTGTTGATGAATAAACCATGAAAATGATCAGAGAGCTGAAACGCCTTTCCTATGAAGAAAGGCTGAGAAAGGCCACAAAGATGATCATGGGGCTGGAGCACCTCCCCTGTGAGGACAGGCTGAGAGAGTTGGGGGAGTTCAGCTGGAGAAGAGAAGGCTCCAGGGAGACCTTAGAGTGGCTTCCCAGTACTTAAAGGGGACTTATAAGCAAGATAGAGACATTTTAGTTGAACCTGTAGCAATAGGACAAGGGACAATGGTTTTTAACTGAATGAGGGTAGATTTAGAGTAGATCTAGAAATTGGTTATGAAAAGGGTAATGAAACACTGAACAGGTTGCCTAGAGAAGTCACAGATGCCCCATCCCTGGAAGTGTTCAGGGTCAGGTTGAACGGGGCTTTGAGCAACTTGACCTAAAAAAAGATGTTCCTGCCCATGGCAGAGGGATTGGACTAGGTGATCTGTAAACGTCCCTTCCAACTCAAGCCATTCTGTGATGCTATGATTGTATGAAACTTAATGGTACACAAACTATGAAATCACTGCACATCCATCATTCTTTATAGCAGTTACTACCTTGACACATCACTCCAAGAAAATAAATCATGTTGACTTAGAAGGCCTGTATTATTAACTAGTAACAAGCTACTCTGGCAAGTTCTGTAATTTCAGAGTGCAAAAATGTGTCTTATTCCTTAGTTCCTGATGTATATATCTATGTTGATATGACTGTAATGACCATTAAAACAAGACAGAATTAGAGACAACCTACCGGCACAGTGGCTGGGGCTGAAATATAGGTACACCACTGTATCAAGGCTAAAAAAGTGCTAAAAATATGTCTAATTAAAATACAAAATGTAGCTATGTTGAGGTATTTTGTAATTTGTTTCATAAATGCATGAAGTATGACTTCAAAGCATCTCTTAAATGAACAAATGTCAGCCTCTGGACTATGCAGAGGGTATTTCATGTCAGTAGATGATATTTTAACTCCAGAATTCCTTTCTCATATATTGTGTGAAATTTTGGTTTTAAGCCATATATTCTACTCAAAATTGCACAATTCTCTGAAAATATTTCAAGCACAAGAAGCTTGATGTAGATGTAGTTCACCATATGTTCATTATCCTGCAAGTTATATAATCTACTTTATAATCTACTTAATAGTCATCATATTTCACATATAAATACTGCCATAAATTAAAATGTAAATTTTACACTTTCCCAGTTGATCAGATAAAGTCACATGTTTCAATTTCATTTATCATAACATGCAACTTCATAATTTCTCATTTTTCCTAATATTTTTCCTAAAATCATGTCTTTCTTTATCAGGAAATGTTATAAGTAGATTAAACTGATTGCATGTGAGATACATGCTGCATTTTTAAGAGGAAAAAGTTTGGTTATGTAAACTACAATGCACTTACTGTTGTTGCTTTGTGAATGTTCTATAGAATCCTAAAAGAAGACATTTTTGTTTACCTACAGTGTCTCATAAAGAATATTTCAATATTCCTTTAGGCACACAAAATGGATTTTTATAGTAGTACTGGAGTTGAAGAAAGACAAGTTCTGCTTTTTTCAGTTGTACACTAATGGACTCTCATTCTGTCCCCCTTAGCTAACCAGAATACCACAGATTACGCTAGCTTTTCAATAGCTAGTTGTTCATATGGGGCATTATGACAACACAGAAATAAACTGTCTGAGGCTCTGGAATATAAATTTATACATGTCTGACTCTACATACAAAAGTGTTCTTGGATATAATGCAAACATGTGAAAGACTGAAAATCTGAAGAATTAAAGGACAGCACATGACCATGTTAAATATATTAAATGCACCATGTAGTTCATATGCAAAGGTTGACATGCCATAGTGTTGTCAATTCCAGAGCAAAAAGAAGTGTGCAAGGACATGTGCAAGCAGAACTACATACATACATACATGTACATTCATACATATAAATAAATGTATATGTATTTGTGTGTCCAGTTATCATTTAGACCATATGATCTTTTCAGTGTTACTTTTATAAAGTGACCAGAGCATTGAATTAAACTGTCATTTATGATAACCACCGTTTTTCATTCTGACTAACATTTCTGCATTCAGTGTAAAACTGAACAGGTAGAAGTATGATTTATTGTTGAATGATGCCACTAGGTATTTACTCACTATTAATAATTTTAGGTTTTTGCAGCATGCAGTTCAAATTCAATGTATGGTTAATGTTAAAGAAGAACTTCAGATAACAAATAGGATGTTTAGTTTTGTCTGCATTTCTCAAATATATATAAAAGATAGACCCAAGATAAACAGTACTACTTCTCTATGAGTTACTAATATAAAATGTTCCATTCACATAGTTATTTTAACATATAAACATATAAACATTAACGTATAAAATAAATGACATTTCTTCATTGGATATCAAGAAAAACTCAGACCCTCATTACCATAAAGTTCCATGACAGCTTCTAGGAATCAAGGAATTGTGGTAACGGGTAAAAATCAGAGCTGTCTGCTGCTAATATTCTTCCTCTGTCTACACATTTAATTCCTATTCCTTGAGCGTTACATTGGTAAAATTGGAATAACAGTAACTCTTCTGAAGAGTTGTGAGATAGTTATCATTCCCAGGTAAGTGATTAAAATTCAGCTCCTTGCAGGTGTCCAGGACACAGATCATTTGTGATCTCTTTGAGGCATTAAAGAAGATGTAACTAATGCTCACAAAAGGAAATGTTGTTGAACTGAAAGGGAATTGTGCTGAGATTGTTGAATAAATTGAGTTATAAAATTTTGAACTAATTTGGTCCATAGAAGAATCTTGAACAGAATTCTGAGCAATTAGCTTAGGTTAAAATGGGGATTAGTGCAAGAGACACAAAACTTTAGCATTTTTTCAGTGTTTTTGTAACCCGTGAGTTGGTGTACCTTCAGCACAGGTCTCTTATAATGACAGACATGAAGTTTATTAGTTGAACTCAGTCTGTAAATTATCTCTTCCCAGAAACAGTCCAGTCATTGGTGCTGGGCCAGATGGTGATTCTCGGTTATTGGCAGTGTTCTAAGCTTCAAGGCATTGCTGTAATATTTGCTGTGCTCAGAGGGCTCATGCAACTCAATTTTAAATATTTGGTGTAAACCGCTGCATCTATTCTAAAAGTGAAGTTATCTGTTGCAGATTCTTCAGTCAAAATTTGGCCGTTGCAAGCAACTATGACATCCAGGATATTCATTCTGCTTAACTTGGGAACAAACCTGTGCCTTCTCAAGCATGTGCACCCAAGCTGTTGAAATGAATGTTCTCTTCAGGAATGTGGGTATAATTCAATGATCCCTTTAAACTGATCTGTTGACTTCAGTGAACAATAGACCAGAATATAGAAAGCAAAGTTAAAAGTGATTGAGCTCTAGGACTGAACACAGCTGTCTGTACAAAGACAAAGGCTAGAATTGCAGAGTCTCTCCCTAGTATAAATATGAATTTCATTGTGACCATAAATATTAAAAAGTCAGAGAAAACAACCATAAAGACCTCATAGAGCTGAACCAACTCATCCACTGAAATAAGGCCTGAATGTTTGCATTTGTATGTAATAGATTCTTAATGCCGTATTTCATCATAATGTCTTTGAACTTTTGATTGTTTTATGCAACCAGACCTCAAAAATCATCTGAGATTTCCCCCTTACTAAATCAAATGTCAACTTCAAACTGCTATGTTGTTGTACATATTAGACTGTACCACGTACGTGGTTTAGTTAATTTTACTGTTATTTACAGCTGGCAAATTGGACTCAAGCTGTAATTTAGAAAACAGGTAGGGTGGCAGCAGAGATACACCAATCTAGATAAATCCCCAGCTGTAGCTTGGAATACAATTGTTTCAGCATCCCAATGACCTAAGAGTATTTAGGAAAGAATTTAGTCAGACCCTCCCCAGCTCCCCAGAATTCAGGAGTTTTATCATTAACACCAAGAAGTGCAGAGTCAGACTCTCTCTTTGGCAGAAATAACTCCAAAATTCCTGACAGTTATTGTCTCCTCTGCCGTTTATTAAGGAAACATGCCTTTGCTTGCTGCCCCTAAATGATTTTGTATCTAACTAATAGCAGCTTCAGCATTTTAGAAAAAATTACTGTGGATGATAACAAGAAAGTGTGTAGGTCTATTAGGAAGGAAAATCCTGGAGGTAAAGGTGACAGCTTTACGGCACTAGCCCCTGCCTTATTTGCAGTAACTCATTTTGTATATAGTGTTTCATATTGGTGAAGCCAAAGGCTAGAGCTGTTTGTTATTTACGTCAACCCATAAGGGGGTTGGTAGTATCCAAGAGGGCAGAAAATAGGTCTGTTGATTAGAACAGTAAATTAGGGGAAGACATAAAGACAGAGGAGAATAACTGGGTTCCATAGACATGCATAAACATTTCAAGTTGTTTGCTACTTGTTACTTGGCTTCCCTATAAACTCTGCTCCAGAAGTCTTTAAACTAATAATAAAGCTTTCCTCCTCATCCCATTCCCAGGTTATTTATCTCTCTTTGGTTAGTCAGACTTTTTGTTTGTCTGACCTCTGTTACAGTGACAAAAAAAAAAAAAAGTTGTTTTGTTCAGAGTGTTCAAACTGCCAAGAAGGCAAAACTATCCTCCATGCAGCTGTTCAGGTGTTTGGTTTTGACATAGGTAAAAGGAACCCTGTATGTGGGGACGTATATTTGTCTTTTCCTTATGCCATACTGAAATTAACTGTTCGACTAATGGCCTGAAGGACCACTGGCCTCCATGCGCCAATTCAGAGACTACCATGTAATGCTCTTCCTGAGATGTAAATTCTTGTCTTGATTGGGGATTTTACAAAATTCTGTTTTGTTTCATGATATCTTTTTCTGTTTTGATTCAGCTACAATAAAATAAGTAAAAAAGCCGACAGTTTTAGTTGTGCCACCATATTAACCATTTATCATGATGATCCACAAGGCTGGTAGTATGTTTCAATATCAAAATTCTTTAAAAGTTTAGTTTCTCTAAATAGAAATTTATTGAATATATATTTAAAAACACAGAAGTATATTAAATACATTTTACTCTTTAGTTTCTAAATATACAGTTTTTATAACAGTTTCTCTAAATATCTTTATCAAGAATAGTTTCTGGTTTGATTTGATTTGATTTTCAACAGTGTATATTTTTGATAATTCAAAATTATAATAACAGAACTCACTGATGATTGCTGAATTTTCCAAATTAGCAGATTATACTAATTTTAGCAATTTACAAGAGCATAATTTTATCTTTAGACATACAAATAGCCTCATTGCCTTTAAAATAAAGCATGTCCTCCAGTTTTGACTTCAAAAGCATATAGTAAAGGTAGCAATGAAGACGCATTATAAATTATATACATTTTGATGTACATATGCAAAAAATAACTAGAATTTTGTTTTATTCACTTCTACTATGTCTTATTTTTGCTTTATTTCTTCTTTCTCGAATTTTTCTGTCTGTTTTCCAGACATCTTTGTCAACTTTAAAAGTACTAATACCTTAAATGAACTTATTTTTCAAATGTTGTATCAGAGTAAAGAGAAATCTGTTACCAAATGCTTCTGAAAAGGGAAGACTCTCACACAGAAAATAAGATAAATTCACATGCACGCCCACTGGCCTTACTGAACTCAGGATTTCATCCATCATAATTTCCATAAACACAGATGCAGACCAGCTGTATGAAATAAAAAATACAATATCACTTTTTTTGTATACGTACAGCTCTTTCTATAGTACAACATAAAACTGCAAAGAAGAACAGTATCACTGTGTCCATTTTACACTTGAGAAAAATACAGCTTACAATGTGGAAGTGATAAACCTAGAGTCACTCATAAGACCAGTAGTCTCCTCAGCTCTTATGTGATGAAGCATCTAACAGATTAGATCACTCTGATGAGAAACTGGAAGGTGAAGTAATTTTGTAGGTATTTGTCACTTTTTCCCCTTCCCCAGCAAATATTAGCCTTTATTTCTATTAAAAAATATTCTTCTATTGTTAGAAAACTTCTGAGAAAAAATGTGATCTATTGTGTGAAGAAACTTAGCTGAGAACCAAGGCTTTCTCAATGCCCTTGTTTTGGTTTGGTCATTAAGTGAAATCAGTCAATTCGTAGTTGCCAGCAAATAATTTTAACATGACATACATACTCTATATTTGCTTGTGTTTCACCTATACAGGGATTTGAATATCCTGTATAATGGTAACTATTTTTTTTTTGTCTTAGCTGAATGTATCTATTACAGTCTAATTTATAACTATCCTCATGGAGGATAGACAGTTGGGCCAAAGAAATTTCCATATGCAATTCAGAAGTGAAATTTGAGTGCAACACATCGGGTCAGATGTGATCGCTAGCTAAGGAAATGCATAAACCACTGAATACTAGCAGTAGAAAACTATATACCAGGAAAGATCACTTTAGACCTGCTGAGTTTCTTGTACTTTTCTGCCTTCCTACTGCTGGAGATAAGGTGCTGCACTAGACACCTTTGGCCAGAACCTACAGAGAAGTTTTTATGAACATGTTTGAGATGAAGGTGGATGACAATATTCAAAAAGAATTAAAAAACCTATAACAAAAGATGTCTTTATATTTAGACTTTGCACTGTCTTTCCACAGTTCATCCAGATTTTGAATCCTTTCAATACACAGCTGTGTTCTAGACCAGAGTGTTCATAATTTTTTTTTTCTTTGAAAGAAAAGACATTTCTCAGTTAAAAATAATAATGAATATTATTAGATGTTTCTATTTTTTTTTTTTTTTTAACTAAAAACTATGAAAAGCAGGTTGTGCTTTGTAGGTATTTCTTCTATTTTTTTCCATTTAGAGAATCATTAGAATTTTGAGGTGTGAAAATATATTTGCACCAAACCAAAATTACAAGTAGTGAATATACTCACTTATACAATGTAAAGGCAAATAGCCATAGTCATACATTGATATCAGAGAAATTTCAACCCCATTAATGACAAAAAATGGTTTGCCACTCATTTCAGAGGGGTTACAATTTCACCCATTATAATTTCTTTTGAAAGATATTTAATTACTCTTACTCAAGAAAATTGTGAAAAGAGCATTGTGGAAGTAAAAAAGTTAATGAAACACCTACTAATATCAATGGAAAATCTCCCATTGATTTCTGTGTATCTTGGTTCATGTCCTTCAAAAGCTTTATGGAAGGATCTCTCAAAGGAAAAGATTCCAAGCACTGTCACGCATACCATCTAAAACTGAACTAAAACCTGTATTGAAGGAAATAGTATAAATAAAAAAATTATTTTCATGAGAAAATGGACAGAGATTTATCACTCTGTACTTAGGTGAGTGTTGCAGCAAACTTACATCCTCTAAATCAGGAACAGACAGAAATGCATAAAGCCCATTGTACAGTGGATTAGACTTGGACAGATACTAGAATTAAAATGGTGTTTAGGGTTAGGGATGTAATAACCCCATAGCTGGATGTTATATAACGGACTTAACATCCAGATCATTTTTGCTTACTTCATTTTGATTGCCTCCTTTTATTTTCCAGTTATAAATATTTGCCATTGAGCCAAAGACTTTGCTGACTAAAACACTGATGGCAGATGAGTCATTCTGTCACATCTATATCACTTCAAATACCTTCAAAAAAGACCTGATTCTCCTCTTTCCTGCTAACTGAACTGTCTCATTTCTGAATCAGCATAGCACAGTGTCATCACACTGTTGGGATATGGAATACTTCAATACTATCTTCTTCACTGAGCCCCTAAAAGTCCTTCCAAATCCTGTTTAGCATGCATGAGGAAACATTCCCAGTTATAACCTGTGTGTTGTTTTGTGTTTTGGGTAGTCGTAATCTTATGAGGGTCCTGAAAATGTTCCTCTACTGTTTCCCAATCAACTCCCAAATCTTTATCTTCAGAGAACTGAGTTATTATGCCAGTGCACCACCAAGATAAAATTTCAGTGTTATATATTACTGCAGGGATTGGGAAAACATGAGTCTCATTCCTATGATGGAGCAGATGAAGTACAGCTCCTAACTCTGGGGCAAAATTATTCTTGTTAAGGAGATCTGATTATGAAACAACTTTCTAGATTAATTAGGAAAAATTCAGAAACGGTGAAGTGTCTCCATGTCTTTTATGGTCTTTTACAAGTAAGAAGATAATTTTAATCTAAGCATTTTTTTCACAGTTCAAAGAACTATTTCTACACATCAGTCCCATCTCAATATATTATGTTCCAAATATCCAGACTCTTCAGAAATCCTGAGACCAATTTTGTGTCTAATACGAGGGAAGTTTTTGAGACTCCTATAAATCCACTTCGGTGCTTGTTTGCCTGTTTGCGGTGGGGGAGTTTTGGGGTTTTGTTTTGCTTTATTTTACCTGCTGCTGGTTTTGCATGGAATGGTCTAGGGTCACCAAATATGGCTTCTGTCACCCATCAAGCTAAGGTGACACATAGCACCATAAACTCCTGAGACAGCTAGGTTCATACCCGAATAAATGACAAGTGCACCAAGGGCAGAAAGTGTATTATGAAATACATGAAAGTAAGTTTACCCCAGAAGGATGAAAGACCAAAACTCAGCCTGCTCTAGGGGCTTAAGTATTCTGAAGCTTATTCCTGGGTCATGAGTGATCCCCTTCCAGCTGTAGGAAAAAAAATTGTAAACTCTTTCCCTGTTGCTAGTATTGATAGCTTTAACATTTCTTATTCACACTGAGGGTACAAACCTGAATAGGCTAATGTAGATTTTCTCTGTAAAAGTACAATCAGCCCTCTAGAACTTTTGTATGTGTTTGGTAGCTTTCTGACCTTTTCAGAATCACACTAATGCTATAATAAATCACCTCTTTTATTGCCTGAAGTGCTACCTTTCACCCCCAAACACGTCTGGCAACTGTGCTGCTGTCAGTATATCATCATAATGTAGCATGTACATGTGTCAAGCAATATGAATGTGCTTTTGGTAGATATAAACTTCCAGACGGGTTTGTACTGTGAAAGGGGGAAGAAGATGAGAGGATATGCAGTTATTTTACTTTATTGTTCTGTACTGTGTTGTCTCTTCATCTCCATTGTATTAGTAACTCATACTTGTTGTGTAAGGTCCTTGATCTCATACGTAGAATCAGAATCACAGAATCATCTAGGTTGGAAAGGACCTTGAAGATCATCCAGTCCAACCATCAGCCCAACATTAACAGTTCCCAACTACACCATATCCCTCAGCGCTATGTTGACCCTACTCTTAAACACTTCCAGGGATGGGGATTCCACCACCTCCCTGGGCAGCCCATTCCAATGCCTAATAACCCGTTCTGTAAAGAAATGCTTCCTAATATCTAACCTAAACCTTCCCTGGTGCAACTTGAGGCCATTCCTTCTTCTCCTATCACTTGTTACTTTGTTAAAGAGACTCATCCCCAGCTCTCTGCAACCTCCTTTCAGGGAGTTATAGAGGGTGATGAGGTCTCCCCTCAGCCTCCTCTTCTCCAGACTAAACCCCCCCAGTTCTCTCAGCCGCTCCCCATCAGACCTGTGCTCCAGACCCTGCACCAGCTCCGTTGTTCTTCTTTGGACATGCTTGAGTAATTCAATGTCCTTTTTGTAGTGAGGGGCCCAAAACTGAACACAGTAATTGAGGTGCGGCCTCGCTAGTGCCGAGTACAGGGGTAAGATCCCTTCCCTGTCCCTGCTGGCCACGCTATTGCTGATACAAGCCAGGATACCATTGGCCTTCTTGGCCACCTGGGCACACTGCCGGCTCATGTTCAGCCGGCTGTCAATCAACACCCCCAGGTCCTTCTCTGATTGGCAGCTCTCCAGCCACTCCTCTCCAAGCCTGTAGCGCTGCTGGAGGTTGTTGTGACCCAAGTGCAGCACCCGGCATTTGGCCTTATTGAAACTCCTACATTTGGCCTCAACCCATCGCTCCAGCCTGTCCAGGTCTCTCTGTGGAGCCTCCCTACCCTCAAGCCGATCAACACTCCCACCCAACTTGGTGTCGTCTGCAAACTGACTGAAGGTGCACTCGATCCCCTCATCTAGATCATCAATAAAGATGTTAAATAGGAGTGGCCCCAAAACCGAGCCCTGGGAGACACCACTCGTGACCAGCCACCAACTGGATTTAACTCCATTCACCACAACTCTTTGGGCCCGGCCATCCAGACAGTTTTTTACCCAGCAAAGCGTGTGATCATCCAAGCCTCGAGTCCATACCTCCTGTCTCCTTTCATCCAGATAACTTCATGTTGAAGGGACTGGTTAAGTCTGTTCTTAAAACCTTCATAGTTTTACTAACTTCATTTTAGATAAACAGTTAAGGAATGCATTCACAGACAGATCTTATGCAGCAGTCCTGTAAATCTGAGAGTTCTCTGTCTGTATTGTTGTTGCCTTGATTTTTTTTTCCAGATGTGGAAACTGATGCAAAAAAAATGTTGGTGATAATCAAAGGATAAAGAGCTGATAGTAGAGCCAAAATCTAGAAACACCTCTCCCCAGATTCACATGATAACATAAGCCTTGAGTAGTTTTACAGTGATTATTAGGACTTTGTAAAGTAAAAATAACAGAAACCCTAGGGCTAGTATTGTCCTCTAAGATAGCTCATTGTTTCCCACTGTTTTGTGTCCAAATTACATGCTGTTTTCTAGATCTAGAAGCTCTCCTCTTCCCAATCAGCTCGAGCATCAGAAACCTTTCAATGGTTAGTTACTGCATTCTTTTCCATGTCCTTAAAATGTTAAAGCTGATATTTAGAACTGTAGGATGTCTGTTCCAGGGTGTCTAAAATTTGTAGAGGTCAGATCCTAACAGCTAAATGTTTAAGGCCTCTCATGTGTCTTGCTTCCGAGCAATATCAAGATGTGAAACACATACATCAGCTGTCACCAGGAAGAGTCTGGTGTCTCACCCAGGGATTGGAAAGGCAGCACTCGAGGCTGGGAGCCACCTAAAGTCAGCACACAAAACCTACAGCCCTTTAGATCTGTTAGTGCAAAGCGACAGCATTTCTTTTTGTATACGTTTATAATATTGCAACTGAAATGAGTATTTTAACACTGTAAGAATATTGAATAAGTGATAAATCTAGGAGTTGATTTACAATGGGAAAGCATTGCCTCAGAACTTGAGTCTTATTTCAACAATTTATTTTCAATATTGTTACCTTTGTGATTTTCATTTTCCCTGCATAACCATGTTCTAAGTGGTGCTGGTAGCAAAACAGAACTACTTCTTCCCCATCCAGAACACCTTGTTAACCTTAATTCTAGGCTTCCTCCACTCTTTGATTTGTACTTTGGGTAACAGTTCATAATTATCAGGCTTTTTGATTTGTCTATGTGTATGTGTGTATGTGGAGGGGAGTAAACAACCGAAGAGCCTCACCCTTCCCTAATCTTACGGAAATGTTTCTAATACAGGAGAAAAGACATTAAGAAGTCATGTCGGTATAAATGATAATGTGTCAGACTTCATTGTGAAGTGTTGCCTAATTAGCTGACAGAAAAACATCTCTGAGATCTGACAAGGAAAACATGTTCAGTTCAAAGTCATGTTGGTAGTGAAGAACACTTTTCGATTCATATAATGCAAAATATGTGATATTTACCTCTACTGAGATAAATAACTCCACGAAGATAAATATAGATTTATATATATGAGTAGGAAACAAATTGTTGAGGACAGCATTCTGGTAATAATCAAATATCTTTGATGAATTCAAATTTTATTGGGATTTTAGTAGTGTTCTGGTGTCAGTTTTCTGGTTTTAGGTCTATCTTCAGAAACGCTTCCTTCTTTCTTGGTCTTCCTTTAAATATGATTTAAAAAACATTGTTATCACTGATCACTGGAAAATTTGTGTCAGATGTTAAAAGAATAGATGAGAGAATTTCTGAACAAAATAAAATATTTTAGATTTTGTTTGCATTTTACATTGAAGGGAAAACCAGCATATTAATTACCCTAATATTAAAAAATTACCCTAATAAGTAGAAATTTTGAAAAAAATCATGAAAGTGATGAAAAATTATCTATAAATCATATAATTTATTATAGATGTGTAAATATAAGTAATATGCTATAAAATATTTAACAGTAAAAATATTAAATCAGTTCTGTACTTTGAATAATTTTGATACTGTCAGTCCGAACCATTATTAGGTTTAGTTTCCTCTCTTGAATTTCATCCAAATAATTTTTATTTCCATGAAGTATTTTCGTTTCAATGAAAGTTCATTCAGCAGCAGGAATCAAGTTCCCCATTTTAATCATCAACACCTTAAAAAACAGATCTGATTTTTTGAGAGAGACACAGAAGGTTAGTGTTCAGATCAGCAAGCACAGATAATCACCTAAACCCTATTAAGTTAAAGGCAATTGGATGCCAATAATATCTGCAAATCTGAATGTTATCCTCTACTTCACTGTAACTGATATATTGAGAAACCCTAGGATTGGTAAGGAAAAAATAAATAAAAAACAGGCTGTGTTTTAACCCTGAACAAGACTTCTCTGAGGGGTTAAGTGGAAGAGTTATATCTTCCTCTTTGATGTGTCATCAATTTTCCAGACCATATATTTGAAGTACAGAAAAGTTGGTACATTACAGAACAGCAACTATTCTCCCACTTGCAAGAAAATACAGCTGCTGTCACTGCCAATTCATCACTGCTTGACACATGGGGTATAATTTCACATGGAGGGTATCACAGGAGCTAACCACTAGTTTATGTTAGGAAACCTGCAAACAATGTCAATTTACCACTACCTGAAACAGCAGTAAACCAAGTCAGAGCATCTCAAGTTATCATTACATAGAAACATGTCAGCAGTTAAAAAAAAAGGGAGAGAAATAAAGGTGGCTGCTGAGAGGTTTCTTTCCATGGAATGAAATGACTTTATCCTTTTGTGAAAGTCTTTTCCAGTGAGATAATCATACTTGAGACCCATATCTGCAAGTCACAGCCCTCTTGTATAAAGAACTATCTTATATTTTTCTTGTTTGCTGTACTTCTTTTGTAAAATTAGGAGATTTATCCATTGACTTTAACAGAAATGTGTCTATTTGTCATGGTTCAAGGTCATCTCTATTATTCTCTGAAATAATACGCGAAAACTGAGTCTTTCTAGCTTTATTTAATTTATTCTGTTTTTAAAATCACATTATACTGGAGTCTGGTTTAAAACCCTTTTATGTCATTACATTTTGGATTGCTCACTAATGGAAGGCTTAAGTTACCATTGGATTTTCTAGCTGAAGTACAGTAAAAGACACATTAAGTTTTCTCACCAATTTTAACTTGATGGAAGAAACACAGTGGGAAAATGTGCTAATAGCAGCATTTACCAGAAGTAATTTCTGTTTATTAATGCATCTTGTCAAGTCACATAAGCCAAGCAGGGTAGGGAATGTTCAGTATTTTTGTGGGAGAACTTTCTAGTAGGGGTCAGGGATATATTATAGTGGAAATGGTGCATAAGTGGTGGCAATCTACCTTGTCATTATTGTTAATTTGTATCACGTTAAGATGATGTCTATTATATGGGGAATAAATACAACTCTCACCTGCTTCCCTGTTTCCTTAAATACTGAACAAAATTTCTAACCTGAGTTTTACAATGTAGTGCATTCTGTGTTCCTATATTGCACTGAGAACTGAGTCTGGGTGTAGATATTTATGTTAGTCAGAAGTTTTTAGTACAACCATTTTTCACTAGAATGTGCTGATTCAGTACACATGGAACTTTTCTGCAGTGAGAGCGTTTTTGATGAAGGTTTCCTGAAAGTTTCTCAAGTCCAGGATGAATTTTTGAGCAATTTCTCTTTTGTCCTTCAGTCCCTGCTGGAAAGCTGTAACCAGTACCTAGTACATATCTTTGTTCCACTGATCCCACTTTGAGGAGAAATAGTGAGAAGTCATGTCTTTACATCTAACGTTTGTGAGAAAGAACAGCTTGAGCAATACTCTGAGAGAAGTGATTTTTTTATTTATTCATTCAAGGTGGGTCCCAAAAGAAAGCGAAGACTTTTTTCTATCTTTTCTTTCTGAGGGAGCTAGGCTTTTCTGCTGCTTCTTAATTGTTTGCTTTTACCCTGGGGGCATGTATTGCCATGATGTGTAGGTTTCTGCATCAAGTCCTTTTTTTCCTTCTCATACGAGAGGAGAAATTATAACACTGTGACTATTCTCCAAAGAAAGTGGTTTTCTGCCTTCTCTGTCACCACCAACTCCACTTAAACATATTTTGATTATAGTATCCTCTATGAGGATAGAGGGTACAAAACTATATGAACAAGCCTTTCACTTGTTCTGCAGCCCAAAAAACAAAACTAGCTCTCCTTTTTCAGTCACTAAAAATGTTAACTTTTTGTTTGATTTTGTTTTTCTTTTGAGACATATTTTAACATTTTTCCCTAGTATTGTGTGTTACACTTTTTTAACAAGGAAATGAGTGATCTAGCTGGGACCATGACCTTCCTGGAAAGAAAATGTGGAGTTCCAGAGAGGAAATGGGATGCAAGACAGTGAGAGTCAGAACTGACAGGAGCAAATAGAAGATGGACAGGCCTCAGAGGTCATGGAAATAATCTTCCAGGGGACCACTGCAGCCTGTGCAGTGCTTTCAGCAACTCAGCCTTTAGCCAAGACCAAGTCAACACAAGTTATCAGAGGGATTGATCTGTAATAATTCAACAGAAGAGGAGGAGTTCCCTGTTTCCGTTCTGGCTGTCCTAGTAACTTAACTATTCTCTGTTTAAAATTTATGTGTTCTGGGATTTTGTGTGCTTGATTTTCTTTCTAAAAAGACAGATATAATTTAAAAGACTTTTGGCTTTTAAGACTAGCCCTTCTGATGCTTATTACTCTTTGCTGTGGACTTCAACTCCAGTAGGTGAACAAAACACCACTTTAGCAAAAAAAGCAGTGCAAAAAGTGATGGTGTATCAGCAGCCTAGCATATGCAATAGATTGCTGCACATCAAGCTTCTGTATTTTTCTAGTATACCAGGATGAATTTAACACAGAGAAATAAAACTTAGCTTGCCTTCATTTCACAGCCAACACTCAATAAATAATACATCGTTATACCTAAAAAATTAATAATTGCAGCTCACAGACTTTGCAGCATTCCTTTCTGAAATGATGTAGTAGAGCTCTTATCCTGTTTTTTACAGGGTATAACAAAGTAAAAAAGGCTGTACTGGGTCAGAACAAAGGTGCCTTTAAGCTGGTAGCCTATCAGTGAATCTAGCCTGTAGTGGTTGTTTTGAAAAGAATATATGAACAAAATAAAATGTATTAAAACTTCTTGAAAATCTTCACATCTTCCAGCAGTATGAAGATAAGAGTGTATTATAGTGGTATGAGATCTCTGAGTTTATTAGAATCAGTTTTAAAAAGGTCCAATTTTTTAAACCAGCAACACACTTTTGTCATTTACCATGTCATGGGACAAACATGCAGTTAACTATAATCTATGTGCAAAAATATTTTCTTGCTAGATAATATTGGCTTCTGTGGTGAGAGAAAAAAAGGTAATTGTTCTCTATTTATCTTCCCTGTACTCTTAAAATTTCTTAAAACTCTGTAATACCCTGCATTAAACATCACTTTTATTATTTACCTTTTTGACTCAAATAGATACTCCTTAAGACACTCGTCATATATATAGTTTCTGGTGGACAAAACCTTCAGCCACTATGGATGTTCAGTGCTCAGATCTAATGCAACACATACCTCAACAGTGATAAAATGTGTAATCCCACTGATTTCAGGGTGAGGCAGGACATTCACGTGCTCTTCCAGATAAGGGTTTTTATCTCCATCTAATCCAGCTACATGTCGTCATGGAAAACTGCTGGTTTGGATGAACTTCTCTCCACTGACATAAACAAACCTTTCTCACCTTTGATATTGTAGCCGTTGTTTGGTGATGTTATTTCACACTGATGTGAAGCACTTGAATGTAACAACATTACTTCATCATTCTGATGCCTTTTGTTTTGGTTCAGGTGACTTCTGCTGTCAGTTATTTATTCTAAAACGTACTGTGATCTACATGCAGCATGCATAGATAAAACAAATACAAATAAAATAGAGGAAATACACTTTATTCTCAAATCACATAGTCCTTTGTGACCTGGAAAACTGTCATCTGATAGCATGTCTGCTATCTTGTAAGATTTGTTAATAAGGGGTAGGAAAAAAAAGATAACAGAGCAACCTTAGAAGTGCAACATATTTTAAAAGTTCAAAACAGCAAAGGCTTCAGATTGGGCTGGCTTTGACCGCATGAATTGTATACGAAGCTCTCTCTCTCCTTTCCCGCAGCCCCCCTGCACCCCCCAGTATATCATGACTATAGGATCATTTAACTTATCCCTGGTTATTACAAAGTTATGTTTTCCATATGGAAACTTCTCCCTGGAAAGCAAGAGAATCTTTATAAAATTTTTGTGATCAAAAGCATGTAGTATTTTAGGAAAGCAAACATTAATTTCCATCACTGATATTAGTTGAAGACCTGACTATAGATGTTATCTACATTAAAATATCATATATAAAATTAATGTTATCATACATTAAATTAATGTTTTCCCCACCTGAAATTGAGGATACAAGGGAAAATTCTCCAAAAGAACTTTCTGTGTCACCGATGCAAGGCAATCCTTTAACTTAGGAAGCACCTTAAAATCAAAGAGGTTTCTTGCATCTTCCATCCATGTTTGAACTCTGATTCAGAAAAGCCCTTATCTGGTGGCTAGAAATATTTTGTAATTTGTAACCTAGATTTGTCTATAGCTAGCATCTCCCATCTGTTTCATACCAAAATCTCCCTTTAGCTTTAGTAGCTTTTTTTTTCTTGGGTCTTTTACCTTGACTTATTAAACTTACAGAAACTGAACACACAGACAACTTCCTCAGACTATATTGAGTTTTTCTTTTCTTTTCTTTTTTCTTTTCTTTTCTTTTCTTTTCTTTTCTTTTCTTTTCTTTTCTTTTCTTTTCTTTTCTTTTCTTTTCTTTTCTTTTCTTTTCTTTTCTTTTCTTTTCTTTTCTTTTCTTTTCTTTTCTTTTCTTTTCTTTTCTTTTCTTTTCTTTTCTTTTCTTTTCTTTTCTTTTCTTTTCTTTCTTTTCTTTTCTTTTCTTTTCTTTTCTTTTCTTTTCTTTTCTTTTCTTTTCTTTTCTTTTCTTTTCTTTTCTTTTCTTTTCTTTTCTTTTCTCTCCTCTCCTCTCTTCTCTTCTCTTCTCTTCTCTTCTCTTCTCTTCTCTTCTCTTCTCTTCTCTTCTCTTCTCTTCTCTTCTCTTCTCTTCTCTTCTCTTCTCTTCTCTTCTCTTCTCTTCTCTTCTCTTCTCTTCTCTTCTCTTCTCTTCTCTTCTCTTCTCTTCTCTTCTCTTCTCTTCTCTTCTCTTCTCTTCTCTTCTCTTCTCTTCTCCTCTCTTCTCCTCTCTTCTCCTCTCTTCTCCTCTCTTCTCCTCTCTTCTCCTCTCTTCTCCTCTCTTCTCCTCTCTTCTCCTCTCTTCTCCTCTCTTCTCCTCTCTTCTCTCTTCTCCTCTCTTCTCCTCTCTTCTCCTCTCTTCTCCTCTCTTCTCCTCTCTTCTCTTTTTCCTAATATATTTTAGCATTATTTTTGTCTCCAGGCATTCAAAGTTGCTGTGATTGTTAATGCACTTCAGAGAGCAGATAAGATTTTGGCAAAAACTACTCTCTTCACCTCTTGCTGTTCATCATGTATATGTTTGCACACTATTATTGCAAAGTGTATTTGATAAGATTCAGTGGGCAGAAGAATGATTGCAAATGACTTTTTACTTGACAAGTCAATCCAAAAATTCAGGAATGAGCTCCAAAAGAGTTAGTTATAAGGATGTTTGTCATTTTCCCAAGCCGATGGAACAGAAGTCAACATTCTAATTTTCAGGTATGGACATTTGAAAAGCTCATACATTTTAGAAGATGATACCTAGGGTCTTGTGGGTTTGAAACCATCAGAAAGACCAGAACTGTTGAAACTGTCCAGTAATTTAGAGATATAATAGAAGCAATAAAATGCTTGTCTGGTTGCTGAGATAGTGTAACTTTGATATTGTAACATTTTTACACATTTAGTTATATACAAACACCTTATCAAAATAATAAAATCAGGTACTTTCAACTTGCCCTGGTCATGTTTTTAGAAAGTTCTTTAATTTTACAGATCGATAGAGGTCACGATATCTCTTAAACTTTCACCATTTTTATCGCTTTTTCTTTTCTGTGACAAAGATTATTCCTATGGTGCATACTTTGTTAATATGATTTACTGTTCCATTTTTAGACACTGTAGCTTCTTTGCTGCCTTCTCTATACTAGTAATACCTATATGCTTTCTTCTTTTCTCATGAACTTCATGAACTAATCTATAAATCCACTGTCTTTACCATATGATATTATTTTAAGTCCAACTTCTATGATGGTATCTTCAAAACCCAAATGTTTATACAAACACAAGTTAAAGACCAGGAGAATATGAATATGATGAAGTTCTTGGGTAGGAAGCTCAGAATAAGATATTCACATGAGGGTTACTATTACCATAAAGAATATTGTGTAAGTTAGCAATGTACTCTACAGCCTTGAAGAATAGGTATAGGACTACTTTCAAAGTTGGCAGCATAATTCAATTTAGAACAAAATAGAAGGACAGTGAGATTCTACCTTATCTGCTCTCACAACTGCATGGGTATTGAAGCATTTTTTTCTATTATCCTGTGGGTCCACACAAACACATATATGTTAAGAAGTTGATACCTTCTTTACAGGAAATTTAATATTGCTGCACTGATGAAAAGGATGCTTTAGAATAACTAATATAACCTCAGCCTTTTTCTAAGCATGGCATTTCTTACTGGGAGATAAATAAAATATTATTAGGAAGAGAGTAGGAATTATGTTGAAAGTAGCAGACAGGACTAAGTTTTTCATAGAAAAAACATAAGTATTATGCATACTTTTCTAGGTTGTTAATGAACATTGATAAGCATAATTGGAAACAACTAGAAATTAAATGCAGGATCTGAACACATTTTTTTATTTTAAAAAACACAAGAGAACTTTAAATTTACATACTTGCTCATGCATATCAGGCTTACATTTATTCAGCTGAGACAAACTGTACTTTCTTAGCCACAGAAGGGTATAAAAAAGATACTATTCATCTGAACCAATGATCTTTTCACTTATTGTAGTCTCCATGTGATGTACATATCCCATTTAAATGGAGTGATCTCTACAGTACTATAAAATATTCAGTAAAAATTTTCAGGCAACTTGAAAATCAAATGTTTCATAATATCTGCTATGGATTAAAAGGTTCTGTTTTGGTTTTTACCATTTTTTAACTGACTCTGCTTTTATATGTATATGTATTTATTCAAATATTGGTCTTATCCATTTATTCTGTTTTAATATCCTGCTTTAAAGCCATGTTTTTATACAGTGCTTTATGTGTGGCATAAATTAAAGTTAAAACTCCCTCATTTATATATCTGTAAAACTTTGAAATGGTATTATTTGGATTTCCAAAGGAAAATGGTCACAACAATATCTGATGATGGTTTGGATTTGTTAAATATGAGTGTTAATTTATATGGAAAAAGGATAATGGATAAGGAAAAAAGGAGGGAACAAGGAGAATATTTTAATAAAGCAGCATGAAATACCCGTACCATTTTTGTATTAGTTTTCCAAATTAATTTGCTCTGGAAAATTACTTTGGAGCTGATGTTAGTATTAGTGAAGAAGCCAGCGTATACCAGCTGAGGCAGCTGTCCTGCTGGGGAGCCCAGACAGAGTTGATTATAAGCAAGTCTAATTCCCGAAGATCCAGCTGAGTTGTGTGGTTTCATGCCAGTGGTGATTGAGCCTTGTTTTGCTTTGGGAAGCATCCCACCAACTTCTGACCATCATTCAGAACTAATGTCTGCATGTCCAGCAGCCAAGACTGTGGAATATCTGGTAAATCTGGGCACCACTGTTGTTGTACATCAAACCTGATGTTTTGAGACTTCCTTGCCCTCCATCCTCATTGAGTAAGGGGTTTGTTTTTCAAAGCCAAAAACTAGTTTTTCCTTTCCTTTAGAGGAAGAAATAGCCTGTTATGCTTGTTCTGAAAATGCTTACTGCACTAATATTCAATAGGGTTAGACATAAAATGCAAATTCATATTTTAAAGAACACACGGAGGAAGGTGGGTTGCAATTCCCACCCCTTATACACCAGTTTCCTTGTTTTACATTGTTAATTCATTGATTAAAAAGATCAGTGTACCTCAATTCCTTCTGTCTGGAAAACAAAACCATGTAACCTGTTTCAGGGAGAGGGTGCTAATCCCCATGCAAGAAGTGACAAGCACTAAAGAGGCCAAAGAGGTTCCTCACCCTGGTTATTAGGAGGAGCCCTTGGCAAAGGGCTGTCATTGAAGCAGTTGTGGGACAAAATACATGTAAAACAAAGTTTTTATTCACCATTTCCTTAGCCAGCTGACTGTAAGATGGTTTAATTTAATTAGATAGAGTGCTTCTCTGACACTTTTCTCAAATTTTGGACCTCTCCAGATTCATTTCATATATAACCATAGCTCATGTAGAGCTCTGGACTGAGACTAGGATCAGGCATATACAAGTCAGTATTGTTACACTTGACATTGCAAGATATAAGTTCCTCTCCTGATCTGCCTCTAAAGCATTGTGTGCAGCCTAGGTTCCTGTGAAAGTTTTGATCATGCATATTCACACACAAGGAGTGGTGTAAGCAATATAAATTTTGCATGTCCCAGTGGCTGACATTTTTCACGTTGCAGTAGAAAGTTAGTATGTAGCTTCCAAATTATTTCAGTCCTCTTAGATCCTGTGGATTTGATGAGGATATAAATGATGTATTGATTTGGGGCTGTTTCAGGAGAGAGGGAAAATGTTTACCATGAGTTCTGGGTGTCCTCTGAGAATTTCCATTTCAGCTGTAACAACAGATTTTGTGATGCAGGCATATCTCCAAAAGGAAACAGAATGAGATCAGATACAGAGTAGTTTGCTTTAAAAAAAAAAAAAAAAAAAAAAAAAAAAAATGCTTGACATGAAAAAGCAGCAGGTAGTGAAGCAAATTGAATTAATTTGTGGTACAGGCCCTCAGGAAGCTCAAAATGTGTAGGCATAAACCATATGAACAACATCTCTGATAGCTGCCTCTTCTCAGAGCAAACTAGGTAGATTACATTAAGCATCCATTTACTCTTCATAGACCACTAACAGTTATCAGATGGAGGTGCCTAAAAATCTATTGTGATTCAAAAAACAGGTGTCCTGGAAATGAAAGTGTCTAAACATAAATGGCACTTAAAAGTAATATATCTGACAACAGATAATATAGAAGATATGAGTGTCACTGAATGTAGATTTATTTCCCTATAATACGTATAGACTGAATGAGCTTTTCTTACAGTTACCCTCTCTGAGTTACTATGAATTTATAATGGTGCTTCTTAACATTTATATTTGTCTACACTAAAGATGCAATAATTTATTAACATGGTAATAAATGTTTAATACTCCTTGTCTGTATCATTTTGTAAAACTATCTCCTTAACCCCCTGATTCTTGAAAATATAAGGAGGACAAACACTAAACTAAAACAATATTGTTTAAAAAATGGGTGTATTTATATGCAGAAATTTTTAAATGTCACATTTCTTGTTCAAAACCTGTTGTTGAAGGTAACTGAGATGTTCAAGACATAAGGCAGAATCAGGTATTTGATTTACTGTATTGTGACTGATATTTATCATTCAGGTGGGGTACCTTTTTTTAAACAAATGTCCACATAACATCTATGGAGGAATTCTAATACAGGCATTAAAAAACCATGAAAAAAATAAAACAGTGACGTTGGTTTAAAAAGCAAACAATATTTTAAAAAAAATTGTAAGGGTTTTTTTTTGTTTTTGTTTTTGTTTTTTTTTCCCCTTCAATTGAAATTCACCTATTTCACTTTTGAAGGTCTTTTCTTCACAGCTCTCAGTGTTAGATAGATATCTTTACTTTCCAAATAAGCTGAGATTCAAACTCCTCAGGAAAAACAACAAAGAAAACATAACTTCCCATGTGTTCTGACAACTGATGGCATTACTATGACCACTGAATACTTAGGCCCACTTCCATGGTCGATGGAAGAGTCCATGAAATATTCAAAATCCATGTACTTTAGATGTCATGTTGAAAACTTATGGGTGGACAGGATATGAATACTTTCGGCTTTCTAAATAAATTGGAATTTCATATCCATGGTACCACATGCTTAAATGATGAAAAGTAATTTTCCTGAAGACTCGTGTAACTTTCCTAAAATTTCTGAAAGCAGATAATACTCAACTGTAAAACAGCCTGTTCCAAAGAAACTAACCTATAGGTGGTTAACAGAAATATTTGTCTGTTGCATCAATTTTAATGAGTTAGGTATTCCTAAAATACATCAAAAATCAAATCAGGTACTGCAGTTAGTGGTATTTTGTAACACTATGGAAACTTTTATGAATCAGCCTTATAAATAATACTTAACGTTTTCTTCATGACAATTTTCAACTGTATAGAATATCAGGTTAACCATATTTACCAAGTTTTAAAAAGATGTAAAGATTTAATACAGCAATTGATAAAATGCAGTTTAAAAAAGAAGAAATTAAAACAAATAAAGAAGTTTAATACTTTTTCCATTTATCAGTTTTTAGTCATCACTGTAATGTTAATGTATTCTTGTAGCTGTGGACATAGAACAGACTTTTGACTCACTTTCTAAGTTGAAACTTGGATGAGTGAATTCTCTGCTTGTTCTTTTCACTGTTGTCATTTAAAGACAGTAATATCATTCTTTTTAATTCCCCCTGTCTTTGTCCTCTCCAGCAATGACAATGCAGTTCATAAGCCATCGGTTCCCTGACTATCATGATCCAACTATAGGTGAGTAGAGATTATTCTCTTCTTCATACTTTTTAATCTCTCTGCCTATTTGACATTACCATACAGTGAGAAATTGTTCCTAAATAGCACTTAGATAAAAGCCAGATTTGTAAACTTTAGATTAAACCTTAATTTTGTGATGACAATTAAATTGTGTCATGGTCATACCATAGTTACCTCTTCTTGGAATGCTTTGTACAAAATCTCTTTCAACAACAGATTCGTGGCTTCATGCTCTATAACTATTAATGTCTGCAATTATAATCACAGAATACAAACCAAAAAGTGCTACAAGATAGAGAGCAGTCTTTCAAAATTCTAAAATAATGTAAAAACTCCAGTCTGAAGTGTGCTTTCTAAAGTTTTGTTATTTTAGTACTGTTTTCCACTATTAAAATCTTAGTTGACCTTCTCTAGAAAAATCAAGTAATTACTGAATTTAATATACTGGAGTTGTGCTCTGGGATCACGTACTCTGCTAAGTCCATTGAGTTCACCTGCATTATAAACTTAAGTAATGGTAAATATTCACATGTATCTGCAATACTTTGAAATCCACTTTAGATGCTGACCATTACATGACTATATGGTTGGAGTACAAAGGGACAGTCTGAGCTGGAAGAGAGATCTGGGATGAATTCTGGTTGACTTAATTTCTATTTCTAAAACAGGTAACCCAAAAAGGCTGTGGCAAAAATTGTGTCCCATTAAAACTTTTCAAGTATTTTTCCCCTTTCTAAGTTGTGCACAAATTCATAAATTATTTACCAGGTATAAACCCAACTAATTTAATGCTTTGAACAGCCCTGGATTCCTGTTGTGTTGGGTATCATCTATACACATTTGCCAGACACTTGGTGAACACCAAGTTGAGCATGAGCCAGCAACATGCCCTTGCAGCAGAGAAGGCTCATGGTATCCTGGACTGAATTAAAAGGAGGGTTGACATCCGGTTGAGAGAGGTGATCCTTCCCCTCTCTACACAGCACTGTTGAGCCCATACCAGGAGTACTGTGCCTGGTTATGGGCTCCCCAGTACAGGAGAACATTGGTATAGTTTGGTCAGAGTCTCCATCCTTGAAGATACTCAAAACCTGTGTATAGACACAGTCTTGGGCAGTCTGCTCTAGGTGGCCCTGCTTGAGCAAGGGTTTGGAGCAGATGACCTCCAGAGGTCCCTGACAACCTCAATAATTCTGTGACTCTATAACATCAAAAATGGTTGTCAGAAGACTTCTTTTCTTGCTGTTGAGCATCTTTTGGGAACTACTATAATTATTAATATACATGAATGTAGTAAAAAACGTGCATGACATCAAGGTAGGAATCAACAGAACTGAATGTTTATTCATTGAAGAGTGGCTTATTAGTTTTATTTATACTAAAAAGTCGTTGCATTTATAGGGACTATCCATGTGTAATATTTTGTTATACCAAGAAAAGTATGGTAGAATCTGGGCCTGGTAAGTGGGAGGCACTACAATATTAACATTTACAAAGATTGCTTTGGAAAGAAAAAAAAGGTTTTTCCAACTCCCTCAGCCAAAATTTTTGTTATCTTTGAAATTTTCAAATATTGCAAACTCTGGTTTAACCTCTATAAAATTGCTTCATTGTTAAGTAGAACAACTAATGGTAGCATTTCTTATAAGTTGTTATTTCTACAGTATTCCACATTTCCTTGATACTAACTCCTCGTAAATTGTGACATTTTAATGAAGAAAAAAAATGCATAAACTCTTCATGCCACTTGTAATTTTATAACCATTAAAAATATTACAAAATGAAAAATGAGATGTGTCAACTCTAAAGAAGGCAAAAACTACTACAGAATTGCAACAAATTCATTTGTTGCACTCAGGAAAAAAAAAAAAAGTCATTAGATGTAATTGGAAAAAAGGAACATTACTAGTTACTGACACCATTAAGTTATGTACATACACCCATCTTTATTATTAACTATCCACCTGCCATCTGTATTTATCTATATATTGTATCTTGTCATAATCTTAACTTATTGGTCTCTAGACACTACCACAATATGAATAATAGATAATCATAAAGAGAAGGAAATCTTATGATGCATTATAAGTACATACTGTAGAAATGCCTAGAGGACCTAATCAGGATGAAGGTCTCCTTGAATAAGAGCCAGCTTCTGCTCAGTAACACCAACACCCTAAATAGGAGGAGAGAGAGTGAGATAGAGAACAGATAAATGAAATACTGTGAATTCAAACTCACGTAGCTGGCTAGAGGCAGAACTGGAAGTACAATGCTGAGTTTTATCTGTTCAGCACTTCTGTCCTTCAGAACATACTGAGGACATCCTGAGAAAGGCTTATTTCTATTCATGCTCTAAAACGTGTACTAAACAACTGAGCATAATCTTGGGTTAAGTACATACATTTCCTCTTGGGTAAATTTGTGGTATGACGCCTCAAAATTGGACATAAACTCAAAAAGTGAATCAAAGGAATGATTTTTTATCTGACCTGCAATAACAAATATACTTAAAAGTCTCAGTACACTGAAAAAAATTATACTGTTGAGATTGCTTTTACTACTTTTGAGCCCCTGGTCTCAAATCACAGAATTTCTCTCATGTGTTTTTATACATACACTGGTAGGCATATTTTACCTATTTTCCATCTATCTAAAAAAAAATCAGATGATCCAGAGTGAGCATATCCAGGGACAAGACTATGTTGATATCAGGAGTTGCCAGAGGAGAGGTTATTCCTCGAGGGTCATAAGGTGTTAGCCACTAAGAGATGATTTTGTGTCATGGGGAAGTTACCACGCCAGGACAGAATAGTGATCTATCTTGTTCGAGTTTTGTTTCTCACGGTAACCCACCAGCAGGTGATTAGGAAAGAATAAAACAGGCCACATAAGAAATGTACCTTCTTTCCAGTAGAGTGGCAAAGCAGAAAATGCAAAGCAGCTATGTCTGAGATCACTGATCTCTCCGGATATCATTATATTGCCTT
This sequence comes from Strix aluco, assembly GCF_031877795.1. Lineage (NCBI taxonomy): Eukaryota > Metazoa > Chordata > Aves > Strigiformes > Strigidae > Strix > Strix aluco. The sequence goes on along the minus strand of NC_133971.1, from coordinate 90,769,188 downwards.
TCCTTTGTGTAATACATTTTAGGCCACTTTCATTTCTCAGCAATTTGTGTCCTGTTTAGGGGACTCATCAGCTGTCCTGAACTTCTCTGGGCACACTGACCTGAGACTTTAGTGTACTTTTTTTGAAATACCTTGTTCTGCCTACCTATGGTTTTATTTGTCTTTGGGCATTTAGAAAAACAACAGTTTCTGTAGGTGTCACTTAGAGGGTGATATTCTCTGGAAACAGCAAAAAAAAAGTTCTATGATGTGTTTAAATGATAATCTACAGATTTCCAGTATTAACCAACCTGCTGAGTCTACTGTTCTCCAGTTGAGCTTTAAGATAAGGTCTATAGTTTCTATTGTTTTACATGGACATAAGAATCTAATAAATACCTATGTGTTTTTCCTGATGTTCTTGGACTAGCTACTCCATTCTTTATGCTTTCTATGATGTGAAATTGTGACAGCAGTGACCACAATACTGAACTGTGCAAATTCAGTCATGATTTAAGTAGGTAGTGGTGACAAAATTGATACTATACCTCCTTGTCTTTGATGGGGCTTTTTCTAAGAGCTGTCCTCATAGAAATAGATGGGCAGGGACTTGTGAAATAGAGGGGCCTTTGTAAATAATATAATTGTCTTTGAAATCCCAAAATTCTAGCACTTTCAATTTTATGCCTAAGACTTCAGTGACCCCTGGGGGTACTAAATGTTTATAATCACTTTGTCTGTTTTAACTTTTCATTGTCCACCTTAAACATTGACATAGAAGTGGAATAATAATTTCAGCTGGTTTTCATTTCTGTATTCTTGTGAAATATATTTGCATTTAGGTAAAAAAGACAGGGGACAATAAACCATTCCCAAAACACTTGAGCGTAAGACTGATGTAATCTGATTGATATTCTAGTTGAAAGACAGAACCAAACCACATTCAGTCCTTACAAAAGATCAACAAAACCATCTTGTACAATCAGTTAGAAACATATGGAAAACCTGAAACAAGAAATCTACAATAGTTTTTGCTTTAACTTAAAAATAAATGGCTGCCAACTGGTTGTCATGTTTTATTTCATAAAAGCCCAAATCCTTTCAACCCTGAGCAATGTTCTGAAGTTTGATTTTTTTGATGTAAAGAACATATTTTATGTCCTGACCTATTCCTTGCTCCATGGAAGTATACCCATAGGCAATTGACTTTTGAAGATTTTAGGAGAATTTTTTTCTTCCTGCTTTATTTTTATTTTATGCTTCATCCGTAAACTGATAAAACAGTGAGCTTTAAAGAGAGCCTAAAAATGAGAATATATCTCACTTTTGTCCAGACCAACATGAAGCTATGGTGAAAATTATTTACTGCAACTGACCGGAGAATATAGAGGAGTCCTTTCATTTTAATATGCTGCCAAATGTTCTTCCCCTTCCCACTTCTGCTTCCCTACAAACACACAGTTAGGAATTTATCCTAAACGTTTTACAGTAATAATCATGTAGCTTTAAAAATCCAGAGGCATTATTTTTCTCTTTTTTGTGGCAGTCCCTAGGAACATGGATTTTCCCTACCATTCTTTTTCACTGTGGTTCAACATTATGTTACCAATGCATTAGAGTTTTCTTTTTCTACAACAGCTCATATCTCTAGCAATATAGTAGAAATATACAATTTGAATATAATGGTGCTTTGTACTTACAACTTTTTCTCTGTTATCCACTGACATTTTTGAAATATTACAGGGGATCTTGATCACAGGAAGCTGTCGCCACTGTGAGATGATGCAGAGATTTTCTTAAAAGATTATTTCAGTTGCTACATTATGTGATACGTGTTCTCATACGTTTGTATGTCATACATACATATATTTCAAATGTGTTAATTTTGATCCTAAAAGAACTATGCAAATAAATTTAGAATTATTTACATGTTTCTTCTTTCTGTGTTTGTAATTTATTGAAGGATTACCTCTACTTTTGAAGAATTTACTGGATGTTTGGATGGATAGTCCAACACTTTTTTAAGACCAAGACTTTTTTAAAGAGTAGTATGAATTTATTTGAGAGAAGAGGCTGCTTTTTGTTCTGTTGGGGTTTTTTTCATCAGTAAGTGGTGTATTTTTTTTCCACTAGGTATTTATTCAGAGAAGTCCTCTGTGCAGTGTGCATCAGACATATGGTGCCAAAATAAACAGTGGTCCCTTCTGATGTATGAAAATGTCTTTTTAAAATTATTATTATTTTTGTTTTTATTAATTTTTAAAATTTTTTTTGTCGTCTTAGTTTGGAAAAGCTGATAAGATCTCAAGAAACTTAAGCTGCAGACTTTATATAAAGATATAAATAAATGTGCATACACATAAACACGCAGATATGTCACTATTTGTTTAAAATATAAACATCAATTAAAAGGTGTGCTAATTTTAATGTTGTCACTTTGAGTTTAATGCCACTTCAGGATAAAGGGGGAATATTGACTGTATTTTGGGCTTTTTACAAACACTTCAGAATTTTGAGACAGAAATATATTATTTCTGTAAGTAAATGGGGAGGGGAAGGACAAAATTGTTTTAGTATTAGACTGGATGTGGGCAAAATTTCAGAGGTTAGCACTTCATGAAAATGAAATTATTTCAGCGCACATTTAATATTTAATTGTAGTCAACAATGGGAACAATTTCCAAGTGACAGTGGATGTGATCATTTTCTGGAACAAATAGATAAGAGCAATTTACACTCTGTACTGTCTTTGGCAATATCACAGAGAGTTAATGTAAGTAGAGTGGCAGGAAAGGAAGCATGACATAGTGTAGCAAACTGGACAGCCTCCAAGATGCTCATTAACCATGTGACTAATCTTAGAATGAATACATAATGCAAACGAGATGTGAAAGCAGCTTCCTGTTTTGGTGAGATATCACTGCAGGAGATTGTGTCAAATGAGCAGCTGAGGGCATTAAGGCTGTGTCAATGTCAAATTTTAATTGAAATGGGTGTGGGATGGGAGGCACTTTAGCATTAAGCACATGAATTTCCATGAGGTTTCCTAACGAAGCAATGCATTCACCAATGCATCAAATAAAACACACTGAAACTCATCTTTAATAAGGTGGTGGAAATGTGTGGCTGAATTTGAGGAAAAAGATAAAATGCAACTGAAAATATTCTAAGGTTATATAATGAATGCCAAAAAATGTCTGTGTTATAAAGAATGTTATATCAGTTTTCAGGGTACAATAATGAGAAGGATAAAGCAAGGGAAATACAAACTCATTAGTAATGACAGTGTGAAAGAAGAAAAAGATGGGACACATCTACTAGATTAGGAGAGGGGCATCTTGCCACAAAAGTACTATTCAAATTCATTTTAGGGTACAAAAAGTTTCTAGATAATTTCTACTCTTATCTAAAACATATCTATGTGTATACTCCATCCCTAATTTAATTCCAATTCTCATTTTTCCATAGAAGATAAAATATTTGGACTGAACAAGCCACAACTGGATTTGAACTCCAAAATTATTATTTTTTAAACAAATTCATATGATCGATAGCTCACAACTGAGTTCACAGCTGTCTGTCATTCTCCATATATTTATCAGACTTATCTGAGACTGGATAAACAAGTAGTATAAAATAATCTGGAATCAGCACAATTTGTCTCCAAAGATTGTCTCCAAGGGTATTTAGACTGATTGTGTACATGTAGCTAAACTGCCTATGTTTATGTTCCATATTTGTCATAATTTAAAATGAGAAATGAGGAATATCTAAGAATGCCAGAGCATACATTAGAACCATACTCTTAAACGTGTGTTTCATTATTTGTTTTCATTTTTCTATCTGTTGGTATTATCTGCATCATACGTCACATTAAGAGGTTAATACCTTCACTATAAAACATTTTGACTTACATACACAAAGAAGAGCAAACAGATTATGCCTACTATGTTAGGACTAAGCTTCATGTTGAGGACACATAAATTAAATGTCTACACATAAGCTAGATTCCAGTTATGTGGGATTCAGGGAAACTTAAGAGTGGAGGTTTAGGTCTTTTCTCACTTCCTTTATCACAGGCTTCAAGAGCCATTTGAGAAGTCCTACAGTACCCTGCTTTGGTTTAGCATCCTGATCCAGAAGGCTGACCTCCCATGGGTCTTGTGTCATCATTATCCGATCCCTGTGACTGTGACATAGAATTTATGGAACATCAGAGCCTTTCTACTTGAGTAAATGAAAGCCAGACAAGATTCCTGAGACCATATCAAATGGCAAGAGTTGTGTATGGGCAATGTATGTTTTCCTTAAGAGTAAGGGGATTTTAGATACCTACCTTGCATGTAGACACGTATTTTTTTCTCAGTGTCTGGATAGATGTCCTGTGGTGAAGGGAGGAAAATGCAGAGTAAGACTTCTCATGCAGAATCCTTGTTAAGGTGGCAAAGGAAAGGACAACATTGGCATGTGTCTGGCAGCGTAGGTGTTCCCACTGTAAAACTGAAAACACCCCATGAATAGAAAAGGAGGGAGTAATATTAAGAAATGAAGAATGAAAAAAGTGTCTAAACTGCTCAGTTAGCTTAGATTTCAATGAAGCAACAAAATGCCTTCTGCTTAGTGTTGTTAGTTGTCTGCCATGAAGGGAAATAGAAATTATTTTAAGCCATGTAAAATAGAGACTAGAAAATCATAGCAGATTTTTCTCTCTGTGATGGAACTAATTTGATTAAAAAAAAAAAAATCCTATTTCTCTGGGAAATAATTTTTTTTTTTTTTAAAGGTGATAGTTTCCCTCTAAAGAGCAGATTAGTGACAGTTGGATCATCTCTCAACATTTCAATCTTAGCTATATCCTCTAACTTAGATGCATTCTCAGCTGAAGATGAGCTTTGATCCTTTACCCCTTCCTCTGTTGAGAACTTTGGTATTTTCCTCATTAATGAACGAGTCTGGGCGCATTCTAAATATGCTGTGCTACTCAGATACATGATCTCTAGCTCTGTTGTTAAACTTTCTTGGGACTTTGCTTTGATAAACCAATTAGTCCTAAAGGTTTTGCAGACTTCTTATAAGAAATAACCAAATCAACCAACTATTTTTCCCTGTCCATACTCAAGATAAATCACCTCTACAATCCTGGACAGACACTTAATGTCTGCTACTGCTTTGTCCCATTCATGTTTTTTTACAAATGTAACTCATCATTTGAGGGCTGTTTACATCAGGTGACAGCTCACTGTCAGTTACAATTTTCAAAGACTCTGGAAACAGTGCTTAATCTACTAATTTTCCTTTGCTTATATTTCTGATATAAACAACAGCAGACAAGCAAATACAGTCTGTGTCTTTCTAGGGAGTAAGTGACCCAGAGACATGCTTTTACAGTTGTTATTTTCTCCCTTACCATTTCACCAAACACCTGCTCAAAAGTTGGAGGTTGATCAGAACACCTTGAAGAGAATTTATTCTGCAGTTTAGTCTTGGAAATGCAGTTGTCTGTCTATGTCTATCACTCATGTCATCAGAAAACCTTAACTCAGCAGCTATGCCAGCAGATTCACTTCATTCACAGTGGTGCCAGACAGTAGCTGCGGTTATGAGTCTCTGCAGCACACTGTGAGGTGTCAGGGAAGGAAATAGTGTATAGGGAGACCAGGTGTAGAACTATTTAATTTCCTTACCCTAAATCATGAACAAGAACTGATGCATGAACTCTCACCTGCTAGGAGCAGACTTTGGAGGCTCTGCAACAGACTGTAGTTTTGTGAGATGAGCCAAATCTAACAACTCATTTGTGTGGAAAAGGAGGAAGTCCCACTCTTCAACTCTGCCCTTCTCTCAGCTTTACTGTCTCTCTGGCATTCATTGGATAATTTTTCAGGCAGATTCAGCAGTACTCCAGAACAAAACTAAGCCATTCCAACACAGAATAGTTGTCTATCAGGTTAGTGAGTTTAATTACTTCAGCAAAAACAATTCTGCAAGCGCAAAAAGCAGCAAAAAGATAGTGTAGAACCACATATGGGGAAATGGGAGAACAAGTGGGAATGAAAGAGGAGAAAAGAGATCCTTTTATTTCTGGGACAGGCAAGATGTGAAAACTGAGTCAACCATCTCATGCAGAGTCATTCTCAGTCACCAGCCCGTGAGCTAAAATACCTTTCCAAATTGATCTCTGTTATTAAAAAGAACAACAATAATTACCTGTGCCAGAAATGTAGATAGATTCAAAAACCTTTTGGGTAAGCTACTGGAGGGAAAAATATCCATCAAGGGCTGTTAAAAACAAAGATTCTGCTTCTGGCTCAGAAGGGCCTTTGAGATGCAAATAACTGGAAGATGAGAAGATATGCCAAGCAAAAATTGTTGTGTGGGATTCCTTGAGTTATTAGTTACTCTCCAAAAGAGGAAAATGTATTAGATGGACTGTTGATCTTCTATGGCTCTACTCTTTATATTCTTATCTGGAGCATTTGCCTAATCTGAATGACTTTAATTGATAATCTGGCCAGTGATGTGACTTCCCTTTCTCCCTCGTTTCAGAAAGGAAACTGTAGGAGTCTGGGCCGCGCTGGGAGAAAGTTAGGGCAGACAGAAGAATGCAAGGACGAAGACAAGGCCAGCAAAATAAAGCTGGCAAAAACACACAAGATAGCAGATAAGTGAGAAACACCTGTGGTCAGCAAAAGCGCACAAGTCTGAGCAAAACAGGGTATGAGATAAGGGAGTTTTGGCAAGTTTTGGGCTTTACGTGCTAATTGCAATTAACCAATGCAAATGCTTGTAGAGGCGCGGGAACAGCGCGTGTAGATGACCTGTAGCCTATTAGAAGATAAATGAGTGCGTGTACGGAACTTAGTAGAATATAAATTTAACCAGAAAAGGAATAAAAAAAAAAAGATAAAAAAGATGGACGACCTGATCATCACATCGGTGTTGCGTCGTTTCTGTTCCTGCACGGAGAAATAAGGACTCCACCTAATGGTGACCCCGTCAGGAAACAGATGAACTACTCTATTTGTCAAACATCTCTGCCCAACATCTACTTACCATGGCTGGAACAGGATATAAAAGTGTTTCTCCCATGTGTTGCCATGAGAGACCTATGCTGGATGTTTACATGCAAAAAAACACCAATACTCCTTAACTGTTAATGGTTCATACTTATTATTTTCTATCTTCCATTAACTCTGTGTTAGAAGTAAGATATATTCCTGCCTTGGCCATCTTCTCTTCTCCACTGGATAAAGTGTCAATGAAGGATCAAAGTACAGTATATAACCCTTCTATTCCTCCTGAAAACCTCTGAGTTTAACTGTATATCTCCTAAACATAGAAGAATAATAAACAAATACTCTATAGAAGTGTGACCTTGTGGTTGCTATTCTTAAACACTGATTAGCCAGATTAAAATTTAGGAAGAAAAAAAAAAGGTTTTCTCATAACCATGACAATATTTCTGTGGTATATTTGTTAATTATAGTAATATTAGTAATAAAGATAATAATTAAACTATTTTATTAGAATACTTTCATAATGGTATCTACCAGTTAAGAATTTAGAAAGAGTCAGCCAAGAATAGAAAACATTGTTTTTGACTGTTCTACACAAAATAGTCTATTTTTTTTCCATAGCAGGTTCATACAGGCAGAAAACCTCTATCTCAGCAACTGGTGTTTTTGATTTGACTCAATCCAACAATCCTCACTTGCCCATGCTTTGATTCACCAAGTCTCTAATGGATCCATTTTATAAACTGATAGATCCATTTTATAAAAGGCATTGAAAGGTGTTTCTTCTCATCACAGATGAGTTTATTCTCAAAGCTGAGCTCTTCAGGTGTCCCTTCAGCCAACAGCGATACTTCAAACACTGACCTATCATAGAAAATTGGGACATCTTCTTCTTGTATTCATTGCTACTATAGGTTTTTAGTAGAGTTTCATATACATGCTTTCATTGGATTGAGGCATTCTCATAATCTGCAGAATTCAGCTTCTAGTCTACAGATCCTGACTGGGTTTAAGTGTGAACAAAGTGTCCATCTGGCTGGTGCCATTACGCCAGGAGATTTTATGTTTATCCAGAACTATAAACCACAGTGAAGTCACATGCGGGTTGTGGTTTTGAATTCATAACATAAATATACTAAAGCTCTAGAGCATGATTCATCTCATCCTAGCATCTGCATCTCTAGTTAGTTAGATGAATAATGATCTCAAACATAAAATGCTATAAAGAAAGCCTAGGTTCTTAGGGCTAAAGCAGGATTGAATGTCATGTTATATGGTAGCTGAGGAGATTCAAAGATCGTGGGAATTAAATGACTGAAGTTGGAGTGAACACCTAAGTCATTCTGTGGCTTTAGTCCAGTGGTTCTGTTATAGGTATCACAACCCACATACAGTGATGATAATTATGGTTAGGATCATGAACTGAGAAGGAGCTAAGAGAGACTTGTAACCCAAAAATAGAGTAATCAGTGGAAAATTTTCTTACCTATTTGCTATGTATTGTGATTCATAAAAATATTACTTAAACAATTTTTGAAATTTGAAGAGACTCTCATGCTATGGTTTCCTAGAGGTGGCTGATTTATTATGCTCTATTCAAAATTCTTCATCACAGGACAAATGTCTCCATTAACCTTTCTTTCATGGAAGCCGGCAGTCATCTACACCTTACTAAATCCAAGCCATGCTAATAGCCACGCAGATGTAGTCAACTTGTTAATTACTCCCCCTGAAATGACAAGAAGTGAGTTCGTAGCTGTCAGATCCTCCTACTCAGTAGCAAAATCATGGACTTGAAAGAGTAGTGAAATTGCTACCTGCTATTCTTGTTCCCCAGGATAAGTGTACTTGGACTCCTGTTAATTATCGTGTTTTGATTAAACAGGAGTACTTTGTTCACTTTGTTCATGTACATCTTTGAAGTAAACGACATTTTTCTGGAAGCAGAGAAAGTAATGATATGCCTTTATTAAATATTAGCAGCATTATCTATATTGCAAATGGTTTCTAAAAGAAAAGCAAGTGCTACAGCAGAGGTTTGCCTGAGTTATCTTTAGCCTCAATTTTCAAAAATGTTAACATTTGTAAGAAATCGTATTTTCTCTTTGAGAGCTGGTTCTGACAAAAATGTTTGTTATTCAGTCTTATTCACGTGAGTAGAACACTTCATAAAGAAGATTTAGCCTGTTTGAAGGACTGCAGTACAAGGTCTGAAGAAGAATTGAGTGTTGTCTGGGCAGCTAGTCATACCCTGTATAAATATTTATGCAAATTTAGTCACATCTTGTGCAGATGAAAATAATAAATGGTGGCTTTGTTGATAACAGCATTTGCACCATGAATGGTAGTTACTGCACTGGGACAAATTATTCAGATAGACTGTGTCAGTCGTTTATCCAAATCTCCGCTGTATCCCAGCTTCTCTGCAGAAGCCTGTCATTTATAGGAGGTTATAGGCTATACCCCTGGAGGTATAGGAGGTTATACGCTACCTCCAGGGGAATCCCGCATTTAACAATATGTTGTTATGTAAGAATACAATCAGCTTCTCTATCCATAGGTCTGTGGGAAAGAAGGAAGAGGGGTACATTGCTTTCTAGACTTCGTCTTGGTTATATGAATTGTAGTTAGAACTTGATCAGAACTCTAATGATTTTTTCATCAGCTCTTGTGAACATGCATTTTGCTTTTATTAATAATTACATTTTATGAGGGAAAATGTATATCTGCAACTAGAAAATGTTTCAGATAGTAAAAAAATCAACATATAGTGTAATAATATAAAAATAGCTTAAATTTCTATAGCAGAAGACCTTTGCATTGGAATTTTGTGTTTAAATTTCAATCTGCTTCTGGTCCTGAATTTTTTCAAGACTAGGTAAATAGTTTTCACATGGGAGGCACTCCACATAGGGATTAATTTATTAAACTCTCTTCTGGCACATCCAGATACTCTCAGTCTTAAATGCCTCTCTGTGTTTGTACACACAGGTACATACATACCAATGCACAAACATTAAAGCCACACACAGATAACATATATATGTGTATATGTCTAATCTCCTTGTAACGAAGCACCTCACGGGAATGGAAAAATATCAATACTCAGTTTAGAAGGATCTGTTGACTTGTTGCATCAGAATACCGAGTCAGAAGTACTGAAGTAAAAGAATTATGATGCATTCAAATCAACAGTATCAAAACATTCAGTGTATGGAGGGGAATTAGTAGTGGAGAAGGTGGTTCTAGTCGTCAGTATTGTTAGAAATAGTGGGTGACTTTGGTTGACTTCTGTGGAGCATTTGCTACCATGAATGCAGACTGAAAGTATTACGTTCACATGTATGGTTATAATTTATTTTCACCATATAAAAACTCTGAGCTGTCATTGCAGAGATCTGACTGTGTCCAAGGTGCTGTATGACTGGAGAATGCAGCAATGAGTTTGCCTTGCTGGCCACTTAGGTCTTACATTTTTGACCTTCTTTGCCTGAAAGTGGATATCTTACCCTGAATTTTCTGTTGTATATTCTGCTTTGTCTCCTTCTTGATGAATACATGTAAATGAAAAACTCTCCCATCCAACATTTTGTACAAAATCACTCTTAATTTTGGTTCTTCTTGAAAGCCACCCAGGCCATTGTTTCATTTTCCAACCATTTTATTAGTAAACATCATGATAATGAGGACCCAAAGGGAGAAGACAAACCAGCATTACCTGACTTAAAGTTCAACTCGCTCAAATTTCTGTTCACATAAAATGTTTTAGAGCACAGATAATGCTTCTTTTTTTGTGTGCCTACCACAGACTAAGTGAGATTAAGTTGTTTTTGCTTCCTCTGCTTTTCATCAGAGAATGAAAGGGTACCATAGTAATGAAACTGCAAGCTGACATTGAAGAAGAGGTGCTTGTACTTATCTATAGGTACAACTAAAAAAAAAAAAAAAAAAAAAGAAAAAGAAAAAGAAGGCATAAAGTGCAATGGATAACCCATTTCCCAATTTGGAAGGCACTCAGTGCATTTCAGGTCACCAAGAAAGCTGCCATGTAAGTACCCAAAGCTGAAAATCAATCAGACTCCTTCAGCAGCTGTGTGTTATCAGTCTTGCCCTGCAGAGAACAGATCTGAAACATTAGGTATAATAGCATTAAAAAAAGAACACTGCTGTGAGGTGAGAACCAAACAGAATGCCCATTAGGCTGAGGAAGCTTTTAGCTTTATTACTGTAACCAGACCCAGACAGAGCATGGTCAATGGCAGCCAGAGCTTAAGTTAAAGGAGAGGAGTGTGACAATGAAAATGGCTCAGTTAAAAACTACTAATAACAAATAGTCAGACTTCATGGGACTTACTCGACCTAAACTTAAATCTTTGTTGTGCTGCAATGATTCTGGGTGCTCAACAGGTAATTTATGCCCTGTCCCCCTCCAGGTATTTAGGCATTTTCATTGATGGTAGCAAGATTAAGTGCAGAGGTTTATTCGAGGGTCTGGGCGTAGTCTAGTTATGCTTCTGCTTTCACTGAAGATATTAACAGTGCTTATTTCAGGAGGACAAAATCAACTAAAAGTTGTGAGTTGTTCTGCTCTTTTGCTTTCAGACTTAGAGAAGTACCTTGTTATATTTCTGTTTTCATCTTTACTCATGAATCATTTTATGAACACTCGAGGATTTGTATGTGCCACCGAAGACACAGGAATCTCTGAAACAGAACACAGTAGTTAGCTAAGACCATGTCATAACCCTGAACAAAGGCTAAATAAAGGAATCAAAGAATTGAATCTTCAATTGAAATTAATAAGGAGAGTTGGAATGTACAACAGTAATATGCATTTGAATTTAGCAAGGCGATTTGAAGTCGACATTACAGAATGGCTTCTGAAGGTATATTTGGCCAAGATCTTGGTTTAATATTTTATCTGAAAATATGTTTATGGTAATTTGAATGCTAAAATGAAAACTGAAAGATAAAAAGTGCTGTGCTTCTCATCATGCAACTGAATGTATAATGAATAAATGTATGAATTCCTTTTACGATGAACACTTAGCATGACTAATGCTTTGTTTTTTCCGAGACTATTTTAACTTTCTCAAGACATACACTATAGTCTTTATAAGAATAAGGCTAGCAGAGAGGTACTATCTGCATTAGATGCTGCATCACTTACCTTCTTCTCTTTCATAGAAACAGTAGAGATATTCAAGGTGTGTGGTTACTGAAGGAAAACTTTCTATCTATGAGTTAGGAAAGGAGTGGTCATTTTTCCTCTGTTCTGCAAACCATTATCAAGATCCTTCTGCCTGGAATGATATTGTCTGTTACTGTCTCTTGTATAGGCTGGAGTAGACAACTCGTGCTGTTAACGTAAAACTGAGAAAAATCTGAAAGATCTGACAAAGACCTGACAAAGCTAAACAAATGACAACATAATGGCAGAGTTCAATGCTGAGAAATGAAAAGCAGCAGCACTGGAAAGAATAATCTGAAGTATTCTTAATTGCTGGTATAATGTAGAATTATGAAACACTAGACAGAACTGGAAATGGGATATTTAAGTACCCTAGTTACTAGTCTAGTACTAATTTTCCTACTTGCCTTATTTTAAAGGATACTGATATCTACGTGCGCATTTGCAGAATACAAGGCAATCAAATCTGTCAGTTCTACTTTTCTAAACCATTCATTGCTTATCATGTCTGCATAGCTCATAGGAAGGCAACCTCTGTGACCTGGTGTCCTTGTCTGTAAAATGCTGATAGCAATGCTCAACCAAATTATAAAGCACTCATATTCCAGGAAAATAATTATATGCTAAGGGAAATTATAAGACCAATGTATTTTGATGGGCAATTCCTCCCACATGCATTTTTATATTTTAAATAGAAGCAGTTTACGTGTAGTAGTTGGTACAGTGGTTTAAGTCTCTGTTCATCCTCTTTCTTTTTATTTAAAAATTCCTTGTAAATAGAAACAGCACCCATCCAGCCAAAGACTCATGATCATCCTACATTCAGGAACACCTCTGAATTAAAATGCATATGAAGCAGATAATCTAAGCACACCAAGAGCCAGGTCTCCTGCTGTCTGGCACACAGGAAAAACAACAAGAAGCAGAAATCCAGGTGTGGCTGACTGAGCTTGGATTTCCTTCTGCTGGTTTGGCACCTCCTCAGTCAAATATAGTATTTTTGGCCCATCTGTATATGTGAGAATCTGACCAGTTTTAAGTGCAATTGATAGTGTATAGGACAGAGAAGAGATACTATTTATTTAGAAGGAATATAAGCAGAATTAACAAATGGAAGGAAGAAGCAGGTGACCTATATTTCAGGGACTGGAATATATCTGTAACACAGATGAAAAACCCGTTCCAACTCCCCTTTAAATTGTTCACTATCCAAATCTATTTCTCGTGAAGCAGTTACCTGCTCATAGCTGAAAAAGTGCTTTGATATATTTTTTATGAATGTAGCCTCTCAAGTGTTAAGGTAACTGATTGCAACAAAACCTTGCATTAATTATTGTACTTCCGTCTCCAGAATGATGTCCTATAAAAAAAGAAAGCTGAAAAAAGATGTATTAATTTTACCAAAGAAGCTATATAACAAAAGGCTTAAGGAGGAATTGTTTTGTTTTCTTTTATAGTACAGCAAAGGACAATCAAAAAAATAAGAAAAACAAGTTAAAAAATGACTTTTAAATTTTTTTTTTTTCTTGGTTTAAATGAGATATTCAGTAGGGGAAAGAATTAATAACAAAAAATAATAGGTGCTTTGCAGAAAGCAATTGGAGATCTATTTGTTTTTTTCTCACCCTGGGAAACAGTAAACGGTCAATAATAATTCAAGTAGTATAACTTTTAAAGCTGGAATTTCTATCTATTTTCATTTTTATTTTTAATGTTCGTAGGAAATAAAATTTTTAAAGTCTATATTCTATATGGGAAAAAATGTGAATAATTATCTTTAAAAATAAGTCTTACCAAATACTTTAATTATGCAGTTTAAATATTCATATATTCACATATTATACAGATTGTAAGGATGTAGGAGTTTTTATTTCATTTTTCTCTTTGCTACCCTACAAAATGATCATTCTTGCAGACTGTGTTTGAGTCATGGTTATACCTCACAATATCGATAAACTCCATCCACAGATTTTTCTTATAATACCTTATCATTCTGATATGTTTTATCTAAACCTAAAGTGGGATCTTACAGTGACCCTTACAGAAAAAGACTAATATTGAACTTAGTATAAGAAATATAGTAATTGTCTGATGTCTCATCATTATTCTTGTCTCTTTTTTTTCATATGTTATCTTAATTTTTTACTGAAATGGCAGCTGGAGTTTGGTCTCTTAATAAATATCACCCTTTAGAGCTGTAGGATGTAAAGGCTTAACAACCCCCAATTAACTTTAAAAGAAACATTATATTAGTATTATAAATTAATTAGGTAAAAGAAAATGTAATGTACTCAAATATTGTAGAAAGTGTAAATATACTAGACAGCATTTGTAATAATGTGAATAATTTTTAAAGAGAGGAGATCAGACAGTGAGTTTGCTAGTGCTCCTGATGAAGACTTTCTTGCTTTGTTTTATATGCACTCAGATGTTTTTTCAGTGGAACATCTTCACTTCTGTTCTTCTCCGTCCACATGTAAACAGCACGTTCCTCTCAGATCTCAGGGTTTCTGTGACTGTAATGTGTACTATGTCCCCTGGACTAAAACGCCTAGCCACATAGTAGTCACTTCTGACATCCTTTAGGAAGCATCTGAAGACACCAGTGTTTCTAACATACAGTCACATCCAGCTCTTGATCTCTAGGAGGTTGTTTATTTCCGGCTGTGCCCCGTAGTCCAGTTGAGTAAAATAAAGATGTTTACCTATGTAATCCCTCACTCAGCTCTATTTCTATTACTTGCTGAGATGAAATCGCACTTTAAAACTATTAATCACAGGCCAGAACTAAATGGGATAGGTTTTCCACTCTGAGCTTGTTTTCTTGGTCCATATGACATGAGGTGGGAAACATAGTTTTCAATTCATTCATCTTCCTTCTACTTCCTGTGCTGGAAAAATTCATTGTCTGGGTAGCCCAGGCGATCACTGAATACACAGGGTAAATGGAAAGATAGTGCCTCTCAAAAGGCTGGTTGTGTTTGAACATTAAGAAGTTGATAGGATAAGTGGGCGCTACGATCTGATCTCTGGTATGAGGGTGTTGGCTCAAGTCAGCAATTCCCTTGCTAAGTGTGGGTTTTAGGACTTCCTCTTAAATGAGTGCCATAAGAAAATTAGGTGTAAATCTCCCATTTATTTTCCATTCAAATATGGGTTGAGAATAACCTTGCTTATCACACCACAATTGAGGTTATTTTTAAGCTTTTCTAAATTATCTGTAGTATCCTGGTTTTTGCACATATGCAGAGAGAGAATATTACAAAGGGAAGTCATATCTCCTTCCTGTTTCATCTCTATATTCCTTGGAGCAAAGGCAAATTTTATAAGTAAAAAACATCTTCCGAATAAAATTGCCTAGAAAACCATTTAGAATCATTTGCTTGGTCAATGATCAACAGAATATGTTTCACTACCACCAACAGAAGACGTTAGCATATATTAAGAATTAAAATGGGACAGTGATTCTGGCACATGTTTGTGAAATATTTTAAGTTCAGTAGTTTGAGAAAACAAAATAAATGACAGTAACACAAAGAGTTTGTACATTCAGTGTTATCTGTGCAAAGTAAAAGGATTATAAACAGCCTTGCTCCAGCTGTTAACAGTTGAAGCTTTACTGATTACAGCGGCATGATATCGGGGTACACCTGGAGTAGCTATTTGATGTAGAAATTTTACATTTACTTGTTGAAAGCTATGACTCACGTATATTCAGAGGCTAGTGGGTCTTCGAGTTATAGCTAACTCTGAATTCCTAACTGATTTCCTTAGCAGAACTTATCTAGGTCCCAGCTTCATTTTTATCCAACTTGAATTTAAGTATGCAAATGTCTCTCTACATTAAGTGTTGTAAAACTACTGCATTAAAACTCACTTTGGTCTAAGTGAAGAGAGAAATAAGACCACAGCATATTTAGAGTATCCAGCTGCAGACACAAAAGTGCAAGCTAGATTTATGCAAGTCATACATTAGTTATATATGCATGAATGTAATGCAAATGGGCACCCACCTGTATGGAAATATATTAATAATACTTCATAGTATTGGTAGAATTCATATGAAGGAAATACCAGATTTGATTTTACACATTTTCCTATTTTGTTTTTCATTTTTAGTTTAAAAAAAGATAAAAAATAAAAAGAAAAAAATTCTACTGCTTATATAATTGTTGTGCCATAATAGATTACTTAAACTGTAAAGAGCCTAATTCACTCTATATGGTCCCTCTTTGACACAGAGTTTTTTATTCCACAATCCCTAACAAGAGATCTATTGACTGGTTGGACTGTTCTGGCTTTCTCAGCAAGGCAATGTATCATAAAATTAATTAAGTCTCTGGGTTATCCTAATATGAATGAAATTAGATATTTGTTTAAAACAAGGAATGTGCCTAAATAATTCATTAACCTGAGGCATGAAAGAAGGAGAGTAATGGAATTTACTGTATGTGATTATGTCATTAAAGATAGCTTACCACTGACTGTGCAGA
The DNA here is from genome assembly GCF_031877795.1 of Strix aluco. Lineage (NCBI taxonomy): Eukaryota > Metazoa > Chordata > Aves > Strigiformes > Strigidae > Strix > Strix aluco. Next base: position 90,752,509 of record NC_133971.1, on the reverse strand, counting down.
AGTGGGCTGAGTTAAGGCCATCCAGAATCGTTCATATCCAAATGCTTTAGGGTTTGTTGTTTTTGTTTTGTTTTGTTTTTGGTTTTTTTGTTTTTGTTTTTGGTTTTGGTTTTGGTTTTTTTTTTTTTTTTTTTTTGTTTGTTTGTTTGTTTGTTTTGTGTAAGTAGAAATCACAGAATCACAGAATTGTCTAGGTTGGAAAAGACCTTGAAGATCATCCAGTCCAACCATTAACCTAACATTGACAGTTCCCAACTACACCATATGCCTCAGCGCTATGTCGACCCGACTCTTAAACACCTCCAGGGATGGGGATTCCACCACCTCCCTGGGCAGCCCATTCCAACACCTAACAGCCCGTTCCATAAAGAAATACTTCCTAATATCTCGTCTAAACCTTCCCTGGTGCAACTTGAAGCCATTCCCTCTTCTCCTATCACTTGTTACTTGGTTAAAGAGACTCATCCCCAGCTCTCTGCACCCTCCTTTCAGGGAGTTATAGAGGGCGATGAGGTCTCCCCTCAGCCTCCTCTTCTCCAGACTAAACCCCCCCAGTTCCCTCAGCCACTCCTCGTACGACATGTGCTCCAGACCCTACACCAGCTCCGTTGTTCTTCTTTGGACATGCTTGAGTAATTCAATGTCCTTTTTGTAGTGAGGGGCCCAAAACTGAACACAGGAATCGAGGTGTGGCCTCGCTAGTGCCGAGTACAGGGGTAAGATCCCTTCCCTGTCCCTGCTGGCCACGCTATTGCTGATACAAGCCAGGATGCCATTGGCCTTCTTGGCCACCTGGGCACACTGCTGGCTCCTGTTCAGCCGGCTGTCAATCAACACCCCCAGGTCCCTCTCTGACTGGCAGCTCTCCAGCCACTCCTCCCCAAGCCTGTAGCGCTGCTGGGGGTTGTTGTGGCCAAAGTTTTACATTGTTTTATAGTTTCGTAAGATGTTATATATATTATGGCACAAATTGGAATGTCCTGAGAATTCCAGCTACCAAAGCATAATATCAGCACCAAAACCACTCAGGCTGCTATGTATTATTTAATTAAACAACACGGATAATTTCCAAGACTATTTTGACTATAAACATAGCCTGGTATCTAAGATCTGTATAATCTTAGGAAGAAAGTGCAAATGTTGAGAGGGGAAAGAAATTGAAATGTGAGGAAGACTACTTATGCAAATACTATTTCACTTTTTTTTTTTCTCTTTCCAAATTTAAGTTGACAAAATCATAAGCTAAGGGAACAGTCCACCCAGCACAGTTTTTTCTCCTCCACCCCCAGCCATGATGATTGTGAGAACACTGATTACAGATTTTTTAAAAAAAAAAATCCATTTGCATCCTCTCCAGAGAAATACAGAGGTCTAATTAATTGCTCTGACATATCTGAGTCAGAAACCTCCTTCAACCACAGGGAGACTATCCCAGCAATTTAGACAATCTTTAGCTTGAAAATATTTGCTGGAAAAGCTCTGTGGAAGCGTCATTGTGGTAAGGTAAAAATACTTTGCTGCATAGCACCAGCACACCACCTCTGAATCTTTGTGACTTAAACACCACCTATGGTCTATGCTACCCATTTAAAGGGAGGTAAATTTATTTCTTCAATATTTTGAGTGTAATAGATCACTCCCTTTTGCTAATACTTTTCAGCGATTGTAGGATTTCAAAAAGTGTCTTTTTGATTTGAAAGAAAGAAAAGTTAGGTCTGACTGGAGAGCTTTTGAAAAGCCTACTCCAAACTAACAAAACTATTTCATTTTCCATTCTCTGAGTCACTCTTATGCTTAGCCATACTGCACTATGTTTTTCAGAGGATGCCTATAAAACTCAAGTCCGAATTGATGATGAGCCAGCCTATTTGGACATTCTAGACACTGCTGGACAGGTAAGTAATTTCCCAATGTGAATTATTCAATCAGAAACAAACCAAAAGATTTTAACCTCAGCTATATGGGTCATAGAGTTATTTAAACATAAAGGGAACACTGGCAGAATAACACTGAGGAATTAACAAAAGAGAAGAGTGTTACAGTGGTATAGTAAAACTTCAGAATCTGACCACAAGAGACAGACAAATTTAATCCACTAGAAAATAAAAAAACCAGCTTGTTTCTTTTTCTCTTGTATGCAAAAACATCTATCACAAACACGGAATGAATAAATGCTGTTGTTGGCTTGTCCTATGTGTTTATCCTCCTGTTTTTCTATACATTAGAGGAATCTTCTGGTCTACTTGTAGGTCAAGTATTTTGTTACCATTCTTCTCCTCCCTGCATTATATTTAAACATCAAATGCTCATCCATAAGGAAAAGATCCTAATGTCAAAAGTAACACACAATGTACATATAATGTGTATATGCATGTGTGAGAATCAGTCAGGGAATTAAGTTTCACATACAGCAAGGCGAAAGAAGGAGTTCAATACAAGAATTTCTTCTGCCTGACTCAGTTCACCCCCTTTCCATCTCAAAACATTTTTATTGTTTAACTAAAATGTTGCAACTGGTTGATCTTTTCCTGAAGTATGTGTCAGGTTCTGTTTGAAGGTTTTGATAGTTTCATGAGCTTCCATAGTCTATGTGCACCTTGCACAGGAATGAGTCAGTCAACAAGGACAGTAGATCCTTAAAACAAACAAATGAAAAAAGATTTAGGAAGTATAAGCCTGGAAACCTTGATCTCAGCTTACCAAACATCTGAATGCACCTGAGCTGGGCATTGCAAATGGTGGGAAATGCAATCTGCTGCTAGGAATTAGAATGGCATAAAGTTATATAAATTGAATGTAGTTCAAGTGGAATGTGACATTTTACATGTGAATGAAATATAGGTCAATTTCAAAGTGAACTCAACCCAGTTTCAGCAATCAAAAGATGCCCTGAATTATTCTTCCTGACCCAAAATTATACAGTCTCAGCAGTTAACCGGTGACTTGCTGCTGAGTCTCCTGTGAAAGTGTTTTATTCCTCAGAAAATTTAACCTAAATTTCAAAGAATGTCTCCAAAGCTGTGAATATAAGTGACCTAGAATTTATTATTATAACAGGCCCAATAAGTTTCTTATGCATAGTAGTCCTAGAATAGCTTCAGCAACTCTTAGGCTGAGGGAAAGAAGGAACATCATAGTTGCCACTCAATATGTCTGAAAACATTTGTACTTCGATTGGAGAAGGGGAAGGAACATCTTTGTTCATTCAGGAAGTCAGAGCCTATAGTAACTTCAGTCCTATGTTGTCATTAGTACACAATCACCAGGGGAGTTACATCTCCAGCTGTTCAGTCTTGTAAGGCTTTATGTGTTAGGGACTTCCTGTGTTATCCTTCAATATAGTTCACTGTCTACATTTACTTAATTCTGTTCCTACATTCAATGTAATCCTATTTTGTAGAGTTAAAATGCTAAAAAGTAAAATATTTTCTTACCCAGAGCTGAAGAGATATGATAAATCAAATGCAAACAGTGGAAGCTGGTAAGAACGATAGTAGAGAAAGGCTGGAGAATTTTAAGTTTTGTTTCAAGAAGAGACAAAAATACCCACAATATTAGAGGCCAATGGCATGTAGTGACCATGTAATTAAATGTGGTGCAGAGATTTTGTAGCAAGCAGAGACTTGTGACAGTAGCACCACACTCTGCAAGATACATCAATCCAGGACATTGTACAGCCTGGGCATAGTTATTCTACCTCAAGATACAAGTTAAATTGATACCAAAAAATCTCTGTTTTAAATTTCCCCGTTCTTCCAGTGCAGACTGTCATCACTGAAACATGTCTCAGTATATCTGTGCAAGGAAGCTCTTCCTACTTTCCTACACCTCTATTTTTTAGAGACTGTCCATTCGAAGTATCCTAGATTTAGCTGCTTGTCTTTGCAGATGTGTTTGAATTTGTTGCCTCTCTATCTGCATTACACAGCTCCAGAATAAATCAAGACCTAATCCATCTCCCATTGAAGTCAGCAGCTAAAATAGACTTGTTCCTCACAGAGGACTTAAAGTTGCTCTCACTGAAGTTCAAACTGAAATCCTACTGTTACTTTGGTGACTCAGGGTAAAAACCCGAAGTGCCCAGTTATGCTGAGGTTGGTGTGCTCTGACTGTACCTTGCTGGGATTCATGTTAAGCAGAGATGGTGTTGCAGCTTCTGAATTGTGTAGTGGAAATCTCATATCTCTCTTGATGTCCTCACAGCCATAAATACTTCATCATCAACTTTGAATAATGACTTTAATTACTTCAGAAGATCAAGGAGCTAAAATTATAATTCTTCCCTATTTGGGAAACACAAGATATCAACAGTGACTAAAGTTAATATATTTTGTGTTGTTCTAGAGAATGTTTCACCAAATACGTTTCTCTTTTGCCTGCTGTACCTATGCACTAATTGAACACTTCAATACTGACTAAATATTGTGATTTATTAATAATTAATATAGTTCTTTATTTTCAAGTCCAGAGTTAAAAATCCATATCTGATTCCGTTCCTGAAACTGGATAAAAATCTTTGATATTTTAATAGATACAGTTTGGAACACGAAAAACATAGATGGTGTTTCAGATATACATTTCTGGTTCTCAACTACCTGAAGTTAAAAAATATTCAAACAAAGTGAAAACCAGAAACATGAATAAACTATTAGTATTGCTCATCTAGTCACTGGTCTTCCTCTCTTTATGCACATACACAGACATCATTAAATACGACAGATTTCTCCTCTCAGGAAACAGACTGATGTTCCATGAACTCTGGATATGCATTTTCTACATCATCAGTTGTGCTCTAGTGTTCTTCAATATCATTTTTCCACTGAAGATACAACACAAGGCACATTCTTAATATATGTAGGGCTAGTGTAAGTAGTTATGCTTCACTGAACTCACTGCTGCTTTTCACCCCCTGCTACATCTGCCAACAGGGTAGCCTGTCTTTACTCACTGCAGTCAACTTCAGACAGAATAAGGTTACATTTACCTCAGAGAGTTTCAAGAGCAGGTATTGCTGATGCAGCTGCTCGTAGCTGAATTGTCATAAACAGCACCTACTTGAGCAGTTCTTACCATAAGGCTTGAAAACATGGCATACAGGAAGAAGAAAAGGAACAAAAAATTGATGTTGGTTTCCTTTTCCAACGGCACAGCTGAATCTAGAAGATATGTATCCTTAGGCTCGTATTTGGTGGCAGAAGAAACTATCAGTGACGCCTTTGGCTCTTCTTTAACTAGAAGTCTTCTTTTTAATCCAAGAGTTTTCTTTTTGCATCTATATTTCCATTAAAACAAAACCAAAAAACAAATAGCAAACACAGCATAAATGTAAGATTGAATTTCAGGAGAAAATTTATTTAGCTTGCTTTTAACCCCCTTAGTTTAGGTACAGTTTGGCATGTGGAGTAAATAATAAAACCTTAATGGAAATCTGTAAGTGCAAATTATTATCTTTAAAGATAGCTTGATCTTCCTTGTTCAACTATGTTCATAGGACATTTTTGAGTGACTCTCCCTTGAAATTCACCCATGTGTCTCTCTCTATCACTTAAGGCTGGGAGATGTGTTGGGGGGATGTAGTTCTGGTACTTCCCTTTTCTTATCCAATGCATCATAAACCTCACCTGCTTTTCCATACATTTGATTTAAACTGGTGTAAACTCTTTGATTTCCAGGAAACTTGAGGGTGCAAATGAAAGGACATTCAGACCTTAAGTCCTTTATTCTGTGTTTAGTTCCCTTCACAATTATTTTCAGAGAGTGACAACCCCCAACTGCTCCAACTGTGCACAAAAAGCCTCCACACAGTTATAGAAACCTTCTGTTCACTCATTTACACTTTCTCACTCTCCTAACTTAAAAATATGTTTCTACTTCTAGAGCCCAGTTTGAAACCCTTCTTGTGGAGTATACACAGCAGTTATCTCTCCTGCTGTATTTATAAACTGTTGACTGACACAGGAGCTTTTATTCCTGCCACAGCTTTCCTCCTGATGACACATTACCCAGCCTCCCTGTTTAGACCTCACATCAAATGTTGAAAGAGCATCAGATAGCATTCCCTTCACCGAAAACCAATTTGAGATGACCATATGTAGAAAAGGCACACTTGTTTTCAGACATGAAGCAGTCAAATATGAAAAAAAAATGGATTTCTGTACCTGTCAGTGAGACACTATGTTTCAAGATTATTGCACCAATTTTTGCTTGTTAAAACGTGAGCTTTTTATGATAAACTTAGTGTACTAGTATATTTCCCAGGTGTGAGTCAGAGACTTGAAAAATTGGCCTTAAAATGTGATGGCATGCCATTTCAGGGAGATTTTCCTTTGTCTGGAGCTGTGTGCACATGAATTCATTTCCAGGCAGACACTTTTCAACCTGACAACAACAGTGCGCTCTGTAGTGAAATCCATCTCTCAAATTGCTAGCAAATCACAGGACATGTTTATCCTGCCAACCTCCAGGACTATGATTTTTGCCCCCTGCTTCAAGCTTTGAAGAGGAACCATATTAGTCCCAAGAGCCCTTCAGATAAACACACTTTCTCAGACTAAACGCTATAGTCTGATGACTCACTCAGGGTGTTATCTGAGATACTTCTGCTTATTATCTAAACATGCTGCTCTAATCCTGAATCAATGGAAGTTGAATTTCAAAGTATAATATTGCAGTTTATCTCAAGGAAATGTAAATTCCCTTTTTGGCAGTAATTATATTTTAATGGGCCTTTACAGTATGTTCTTTTAAGGGGAAAATATTTTTAGTGCACTTTCTGCTAGGTACTGTAGTAAGTAAATGAAATCCATTTTATTTTTAAAGCATAGTGGTAGTGAACTAAGTAGCAAACATTAACACTGTGTATTAGGTGAAGAACATTATTTTCTTTATATGTTGCTGTTTCATAGGCTGATGATAACATACTTAGGAAGTCTAACCATAGCACTGATTATTTGGTGGATTCTCAAGACAAGCTGTTCTGTACTTTCTAGGGACAACTAAAATCTCTCCCATGACCAAGTCATCTAATTTGGGAATAGACAGAGTTTTGAAAAAACATTTATTTGGCGCAGATATTGAGTGAAAATGCAGTTCCATTAAATCATAGAAGAAATTACAGACCTGACTCCAATTTCCTTTAAATTATGGGCAAAATTTTATTTGGCCTCAGTGGGAAAAGATCTAGGAATATACTGTCAAAAAAAGAGTATATTAGCGTAGCAAGAATAGGCAACTAGCAACTAAGATTCCCAACTTCCTTTCCCTTCTCTGTCAATGAATGAATCATGGTGCAATAAAGGATGAATCAGTTTGTATTTCTAGGTCTGCATTTATCTTTCTGACAAACAAGTGAAGTAAGACTTTGCACGGTGCAGACATCTAGGGTGAGCATCAGAGTTGATTGAGCCTAGCAATACTGATTTCCTGTCCCTCATTACCATTCCACTTCAGTAGAGTCAATGCTAGTGGTTCCATATTGCAAGTGGAAAAATACTTTCCACTGTTGTCTGTTCTTTTCCAGAAGATTCTTCTTTTTTCTCCTGAAATATTTTCTCTCTTGCTGTTTTTTGTCTTTCTTTAACTAATAATTCCAAAATTAGATATACAGTGATACTGTTGAATGATTTATGACTTCTTTAAATAAAATAAGAACATTTAAAAGAAGAAAACACTTTATTACAAATTCTTATACAAGTAACAAAACCTTTTTTCTTCTTTCCAGATCTTTCTTTGTGGTATTTTAATACTGTAAGCAGTACAAAATCAGTGCAGCTATAACATAACTATTTTGCATTTGTATTGGTGATGATTTATGTAGTCTTCAGGGAGCACATCCCTGAAATAAACATCAAGCTAAATTTCAGTGGCAGAAATGAGCACACAAATGATTAAATGCTACAAAAGTCTAAAAAAGCCACCCTGCAGGTTGTTAGCTTATTTTTTCCCCCCTCCTCAGATTCTTAGTTCAAATTATATCTCTGGTGGTCAGCAGGGCACAGGGGAGGGGAGATAAATACCTATGTTGTGGAATTTTTAAGGTAAGCACACTTGTTATGGAAGTCATCATGAGAGACTATATATGCAAGCCAAAATATCATTTGCAGTCATTTATCAGAGCAATGAGGTGTCTGACTTCGTAGCTTCCTGCTTCACTTCTGTATGGCTGTACAAGTCTCACCGGGGAAGATGGAAAGTCTGCAATGCCCATGTAAGCTGACAAGAGCTTGTTTGAATCCCCGGTGAGCTCTTGCTTGCAGCTGCAGTCATTACCTGTTCACTAGTGGGTTATTGCAATTTTTTCGTGTGTGTGCTGTTTACTAAAATGTAATTACTGAGCTTTTAATTTTTTCCCTTTACCATTTATGATGCATTTGTGATAAAAGGTGAAATTTGGCTTTATTCTTTCTTGCATACAAATAAGGAGGGGGGAAAAGTGTTATATGGTGCACGATAAACCAAATGCAGTTGGGGGTTTTAGAGGTAGTTAACAGTGAAGATTGCTTCAGTGCCTGCATTTAGGAGAAAATTACCAAGGTGTTTATCCCTAAGAGAGACACCATTAACATTAATATGAAAGAAAAAGACAGTTCTCTGAGTTAGGGAGTGTAGCATCAAAACGTTTTTACTGGCATTGTGGAGAATTGATGTGGTGATTTCATCCATATTTTGGGGTGAATGAAAAGTAGATATCATCTCCCAGGTGATGGACCGCATATTTTCATTACCGCATAGGACAAGCCGTATTTGGAAGAGCAGGATTAATAAAGTTAACAAAAGCACAGTTGCAGCAAACTGGCAAATGTATTATCACCTGAAGATAGGAGGGCAATTAGAGTGGGAACATTGGGAACATCAGTGCAGAGAAGCTACAGGAGGGAGGGTCTGAGTGCCAGGGCAGGTTATTTAGTAGTTCCTTAGTGAGAAAGAAAGGTCACTGTGCAATTCTATTTTTTGAAGTCCTGCGTTATTTTATTGGAAGTTGTTCTCATTTGTTTGTTTGGGTTTTTTTTCCTTATTTATTTTTCTTTACTTATTGTTTTCTACCAGGCTGACGTGGTTCAATCCTACTTCATAAACTAGCCATGATGCAGAAGAGTACGTGAATACAGAATAACAAGTGCACACAAAATGTTCTGCAGTTAGTGAATGGGGCAGTGCAACAGTGATCCATCAATGTAAAGGGTTTGGAGGAATATCTACACCTTCCTTTCATGAAACTTAATTCTGCAGTCTGTGACTATGAACAATACCAGATATAATGGGAAGAAGTATCATAGCTGAAAAGAGAAGAGGAACTTGAATCTTTAAGCCCACATATGGGAAATGACATGAATTCACAAATGATGAAAATAGATTGTGTCCCACAATGGTTTAAAGAAGTCAGTAATCAAACTCATGAACTAGTGATTTTCAGAAAGGGTGAAAATTTAGACATACCAGTTCAAAGTCTCAGACTCATCTGAACGAAGATGAGATTAATGTCATCATGAATTCACCTGATAGAGTAACTCAGATTAAGAAACAAAAGTCTTTACTTTTAATTATTTCATTCTTTACTTTCAGGACTTTAGAGGTTCATAAAGTCTCTCCAGTAGTCAGAGATTAAAGATGTATTAACCAGTGTGAAGGAATCCATCTCTTTCCATGCAAATACATTAGTCTTCAGAAAGAATCCTGAACTGAGGTCTAGTGTAATACCAGCTCCTGTCTGGGATGGAAGACCTAGAGGGAGCAAGTTGATGCTGAAGAACAGGTGTGAGGGAAGGGTAAGAGAGGGAAACTATTTTAGAAAGCTTTTTGTCAAAATTTTATGAAAATTAGGGATATAAGACTATACTTGCATTTCATGTGCAGTGCTAGTCTAATTGTGTTTCTTAAATTGCCAACCATACATTCAGTTGACTCACTCAGTTTAGAACATCTTCTTGCCCATAGGCAAGGTCTTGAGGTGCTCCCTGTCATTCATTCTCCCTAGATGAGCCTAACTTGTCCATTTCCAGAGCGTACACTGACCCCCAGAAAACTCAGGAAATTAGCAGCTAAGAAGAAATGCTGCTATTTGTCACAGAATTAAAATCATAACTGTGTCTTCCAGAAAAGATCACCTGTCATGAGTATTCTCCTTCTTCCTGCCTGTTTCCCTTTCCAGGTAAATAAATTAGCTTAAACATGGGGAGGAGTAGACAGATAAATAGGCACTGATTTCAACAGGGTTGATATAGTTGCTGCTGGTTTCTTCTAAATTACGGATTAATTTCTGTATCTGTCTCAGCTTTCTATTTACACATTCTCAGAGTTAAGAAAAGGCTACTGATTTTGTACAATGCAGAGTTCATAATACTGCCTTGGAAGGCTGTCAGATTAAGTTCAAAAAGACATTAGTCTGCTAGGCACATGGACTACATCTTTTACGTTTTCTATCTATGTTCCCATCATCAGTGATGTGCATTTTGTCCCCAGTACAAATTCACAGAAGGAAAGGGATATCGCTGTTTTATAACAGAAGCAAGGATTCCTTCCTGTAATTATAAGGCGTGAGACACTGACTGATCATTAATCAAGGGACTGATTATAATAATAATCCACTTCCACTGCAGGCTTATGGGCTGATTCTCATTTATACTAATCCCATTTTGAACTGCTCCTGGATCATTACTAGAGCAGGCAAAAAGGGTCGTGAGAGAGGGGTTTGATGTACAACCAGAACAGTGTAGAGACCTGTCACAGAGAAGGATCAGTCCCTGTCCTCTAGTATTTAAGCCAGAGCCCCTGCATTTTCTTTGGTCTGTGTCTGAGCTGTTATTAAGCTCCCTTCCTTCCTCCCAGTGATGTGGCAGATGGTTTAAGCTGGCACAGGTGGCTGAGTACCACCTGCTGCCAATTCTTCTGTATCTTTTGCTATATAATTCCTTTTGTTGTTGCTGTTTGCAAAGGATGACTAGAAGTAGGAGGGAAGCAAGAAGAGAGTGTTAAGTGATACTGATACTGTTCAGTGCTTTCCTGTATTTTTTTTTTAATGTTGTTGCTGGGAACCTATAACTAGTACATGCTGGGATCTTGCAAGGAAATGCAGCAGATTTGGAACTTTGACTTCTGTGATGCAAAAAGTGTATCTGTTTATTATTTGCTAGTGTAACTTAACCCATGCTGAGGGATAGTATTTCCCACTGCTGAGTGCTGCGAAGGGAAAAATCCTCTATTGGCTTTAGACACTAGATGTTACATCCTCTTGACCGTTTGAACCCTGTTGGAAATAAACCAGCCTTGTAGAAACTAAATGAAGAGTTTAAAATGAAGAGTAGGATAAGCCTTATCATCCAAATACATGAAGGATATGAATGGACAGGGGCTGTGGCTGATATTGTGGACCTCAGAGGCTGGGGCTGGTATTTAGTCTCTGTTGAGGTAGTGAGAGAGGTACGAAGGAAAGTCACCCCTGATGTCTTAAACACTTCTTTGAGGATAGGTTGAATTACTCTCTAGAGTCAATCATCTCTCTCTCCTGACTAGAGAGATACTTGAAGACTAATGTAGAAGAGGTGACTATCTCTTGAGTGACAGAAACCAGAGGAAACAAGTCCCATCCTTTGCATCTGGATTAGTAGCAGTATTATAGTGATTATAAGATATAATATCCACCTAACTTCCTATCTGGATGCTTTCACATTTGAAATGTAACTGCTGCAGGCTTCTTGCTGCTTGCTTTTACAAAGAAGCTTTTAAAAGATTATTTGCTTTTACACCTCACCCTTCAAAAAAAAGGCTAAAAGAAATTAGTGAAAATCAAATAATTATCACAGCACTTATTCACCAGTGAACTTTCCTTAGGTAAATCTATTTCAGGAGGTAAAACAAAAGAAAAGCACACTTTATGAGAAGCAGTGCCAAGTGAATGGTATGTAATCCAAGTGAAGTCCACTGTAATGTTTATGTATCTAAGAGAATTTATTAACAAAGAGATATGGGAGGGTTGCACTTTGGATTAAAAAAGTTATTTGATGTTAAAAAAAATCATTGATCCTATTTGCAAAAACCTTTCCTGAGATAGAAGAAATTCTCAATTTGTTTATAACCAAAAATTCTGACTTTTTTTTTTTTTTAAGTGAACAATTTTTTTTTCACATATTTCTTTTATGTTGTATAGTCTTTACCTCTGATTCTCTCACTCACTATTGGAAAGACTTTTTTTCCCCACTGAGTTTCCCGTGTCCTTTTTTTTCATTTTACCCTTGTTTGTTCATTGTCATAGATAAACAATATCCTGCCTGTTTCCAAGTATATATCCCCCCCTCTTAGTGTTCACTAGAAATGTAAAAAAACCCTTCATAATAAGAATGACCCCTGTGGTAATCAGGGAGACAGCTTTGATTAAGAACATCTGTTAGCAGATTCCCGGTTCTAAAGTCAAGCAGAACATAAGACAAGAAGATATAGAAAGTGGCATTTCTCAAACTGTGAGGCTGGCCTCCCTGGGGAGACTCTGACCTCTTCCAGAGATACAAGCCAAGATCAGAAAAAAAGAACAGACATCAAAATATGTGGAGTGTGTGTGTAGTTCGGAAAACATGACACCTTTGTTTCTGAGGTGCTGCATCTTTAAATTTCTAAGCACTACACTTCTGAGGGGTGGGGAGAAGGACTGCACTTCTAAGCCTTGCACCGTGTTTACTTCTCAAACACATCACCACAAAATGAAAAAGGAGAGATATGTTGACCCTATGCTCATTGCCTGTGTCCTCTTTTTTGTTAGTTTTTCTCTTCCCCCTGCTTTTCTCTTATCCTTTCAGGGTTGACAAGGCTATCTGTTAGCAATGCGTAACAGAGGGATCCAGGAAAACTGGCTTCAGTTCTGAGTTCTGCTGGTGTAAATTAGTAATGTGGAGGAGGTTGCTTCTTAACAATTTCTATTCTGAGTTGGATAAAAGCTTTTCTAGCCCAGTGTTTTTTCTCCAATATTTTTCAGGACAAAATACTTAAGAGACAGTAAAGAACCAAGCTTAGTTTCAGTGAACATTGTGATACACTTTCCTAGATTCTTTCAGTCAGCAAGGTAGGGTTGTCCTGAGCTGAATGTTAGATCCAGACTGTTATATTTCATAACAACCATAAACTAAACCTTCGTAAGTATCTAGGTATGTAAATATAGTCTGTCTAACTTTGTTGTTCAATGTCTTTATTTCCTCTTCTGGAGACATTAAGATACTGATCTTATTTGAAAAGGATTCTAATCTCTAATGAAAAAAATAAAATACACGAATTCTATTTCTATTTCTATGAAAACAATATGAATTTTAAAACTAATTGGAAATATTGCTCTTTATGAAAAGCTTTCTCTTGTTTATTTTGAAAAGTGGGGCAAAAGAGAATAAACCAAGACAACAGAGAGAAAACAGAGGTTAAGTATTTTCTTCTTTGCTAAGTTGTTCTCCTAAAAGTGAATAGAAAAAGCAAGCATATACAGAAGGATGAAATGTGGAAACGGGGACAGTATCCCAAGGGTCAGTATGGAAGTATGTCTTGGGCATGAATGGATTGGGTTATGAAAGCCAAAATGTTGCTAGAAGTGGAACTTTTGAGAGATGTAAGAGGCAATGAGATAGTTTTCTACAGGCACACGGGCAACTATATAAAAACCAGGGAAAATATGTAGCTGATGCTGAAATGAGTGAGTAACCTAATGATGAGGAACATGGAAAGAACTAACTCTCTTAAGGCTTTCTCTATCCTAGCCTTTACAGACAAGCTGTGTTCTTATCCCTCCCAGCTCTTTATGCCTCTCAGGAATGTTTGAGAAAGGGATACACTACCCCCAGTAGAGAGGGATCAACAAGGGACAAGTTAGTTAAGCTGGATGTATGCAGTATGATACAACAGAATGGGATACATCTAGGCATGTTGAAGGAGCTGCTCTATGTCATTGTGAGGTCATTCTGTCATCTTTCAAAAATCATGTGAGATGCCTGATAACTGATAAGAGACAAATGTGATCGCTATTTAGGAGCAACATAATCATTGAGAGGTTTTCTTGTTAACTTTCTTCAACAACAGGTAGACATATAAAATCATTTGAGGATTAGTATCAGGTTTTTTCTGCATTCAATTATAATGGAAAAGAAAAGGAAAAAGTTATGCTGCCTTCTTTCAACTTTTAGAAAAGTTTTATTTTTGTTTCTCTTCAGACTTCATGCTTGTTCTTAAGTATAATATTTCTCCCAAGAAGAATGGTGATTTTGTTTCAAAAGATTTCTTACCACACTTTTAAGTTAAGTCTTAGTCATAATACACAAGAGAGTATTAGAGACTGATGTCAAGCTGCAAAGTGCTATAAGCATGACAAATCTTCACTTTAATTCTCAGAATTGATTTTCTTTTCAGGAGGTGTGATTTCCTTCTGCCTCTTCCCTTTCACATTTACTGACTTGGGAATGTTTCATATTTTCCCCTTGTTGAGTAGCAAATGGCATGTAGTGCTATTCTTGAATAATTTTTTTAAAAGCCACTTCTACACCAGAAAAAATTAAAGATATGAGTGTGCCAGCTGCACAGATACACTGTTGTTTATTTTATAAGACAACCAGGCAAAATATAAAAATAAAACCACTGAAAAATCTGTAAAACTTTGGGTCTACCTCTGAACATCCATGAAACTGAGGTGAACTTGGATTTTGGTTCTGCTTACTGTAAAGATACATTTAAAGTGGGAAATTTGGAGTAAGACTTGAACTAAAAAATAAACAAAGATTTAATTATAGCTTAGTCCTTTTTCTTGTATATATAATATGCATACATTATTGCAAAGTATGTTTATTGGAAATAATATTTATTCTTTTTCTTAGTATATATTATTATGTTGGGGTTCTTGGTGAACAGAGGGAATCCAAAAAAAACCTTATTTATGTTTGAACTTGGAGTCCTTGACTCTGTAATGATCAATCATGCCAAAGGGAAAAAGCTGAGAAGTGAAAGTCAACATCAAAAAATGGAATGGAAATGACTAATTATGTTAACAATAGAAAACCAAGTGGATGTCCCCAGTCCAGTATGCATAGAATAACTAATACGTCCAAAAATGGATCATTGCAAACATGATGCTAAAGTATTTTGGCTGTTTAATACATAAACAGCAGTAACATGTCATAACAAAAAATTGCAGAAGTAAATTAATTCATATCCTTAAAATTATAACTATGCCCAGTCGTGAACAAGAAGGCGTAGGTAAATGACTCCAACTCAAGAATGGCAGTGCCTGAAAGCTGAGGACTTTGTCCCTTTGGAATGATTCAGTGTTTAAAATGGGGAACCCAAAGTTTCCTGGCAGTCAAGGAAAGCTGTTAAACATTCCTGGGAGTGATCCTGAGAGTCCCCATGCTACAGAAAGTCACTTACTGTGAGGAACTTGAACAGGGATATGTGACCTAATTCCTTCTTAGTTTGCCATAAATGGCTATAAGTGAGTGTACAAAGTTCTGAGCACTTCCCAGAGGTGGACCATCTCACTTAAGCAGAGCTCATTCTTTGTAAAAGTGTGAAGAATAATCATATGGTGTTACAGTAGATGATTTATCAAATCTCTAACCCAGGAAGACAGGTCATCTGGGCTGGGATTTCAGTTCCATACCAAGACATCTACTTTTAGGTGCCTACATGGGAGCTAGTGTCTCTGTTCAGTTGTATAAATGTTCAGCTCATTCTACAACAGATAAACAAAAAATAGGTAATTAGATAACTAAAGAGATAACTATTTTTTGTCAGCAGAAGCAATCTGTACTCCATAAATTACACTGACTAGCTTACCATTATTTATAAGAGGGGCTTAGAGAGTGGCCTGCAGCTACACAGACAACTAAATTCAGGAGCCTTAATCCACAAATTTATTTCTATCTAAACTTTCCATTGTCTGCTAAGCCTGAGGGGATCCTGGCCTTGTTCAGCTTCTCCTACAAAGGAGACTACCCTACTAATCATGGTACAGAAGAGTTCTAAGTGATTAATGCAAAGACAAGAAAAGCTGGGGCCTGGGGAATTGGGGGACTGAAAAGAGACCCTTGTTCTGGCACAAAAGCCTGGAATCTGTGGGTGAGTAAGGGAGAGGGTGAATGTCTCTGTGTCTAGTCATTAACACTCCCTGCCCATAACTCTGAGACCTTGGGTAAGGTCTCCAGTTTGATCTTGCACTGTTTATTAATCCAGTGGCTATCTAACGTAGATAGCAGGCAAAGACCTGGGAACAGAGACAGATCTTCATTCACTGTCTCGCCTGAACCAGCAGAGTGTAGAATCCTTTCTGTCTGATATCTTCTGTGTTTCTCCCCACTGCTGCCCTGCTTACACATCCAGATTCAAGAGGATGAGATAGAATATGGCCTGATCTACTCTGTGCTGTAGCTTGGTAGCTAATAAACTCTCCTGGGATATCAGTGGTGATAGTTTAGAGATTTTGAAATTCTGAGTAAGTCTCAAAGCAGAATCCTACCCTTAAATTGCCTATTAGTCTCCTATTTTGGAGCTTAGTCTATGAACTTTTTCCTGTACTAGGTGAAATATTTTGAATGATATATATGAAAGCTCTTGGGTAAAAGATACATCATGAATAAATGATAACGGTCAACATGAAAGTCTATTCACAGGAAGTATTATCAATCAACATGAGTGACTATTGAGAAAGATTTAAGGCTGAGACTTTTAAAACAGCATAAGCAATCCACTTCCCTTCAATTTTTAGCAAGAACTAGATATATATATAACTTAAACTGTTTTAAAAATCCTAGCCTAAATTCACAACAGAATAAAAAATACAGGACTAGATATTGCATCCTGCTGCTCATAGAAATGGTCCGATGTTGATATGTGTATTCCTTGCTTTATCAGACCTTCCTGCATCTTAATATCTCTGGAGAACTGATTCTGTCAGGAGGATTCTGATCCTGACCGGCTGTTGCCATGGTATTGGATTATTCTGGGCTGTGATCAAGAAGAGCAAACAAACTTGAAAAAGGAACAGGCTTTAAAATATATTCTCAAGCCACAGTGCCTGAGACTAGTTTTTGAAAACTAAATCTTTATTTTTGTACAATCTGGCAGTTCTTAAATAGTTCTGAAAACCCATACCGATAACCAGAAGAGTTTCTGTGACACTAAATACATACATAAATAGGAAAAAATGCAGGAGGAGAAAATTGGGCCAATTCTCACACTATTTGAAATTGTTCATTTTCATTTAATGGTATTATCCCACACTAAACTGAAACCCCCAGCTTCTCTGAGAACATTTGAAAGAGCAGAACTTTTTGCAGATATTATTCCTGTTTTACTAGGCACTATTCCAAAGCTGGTGGGAGTCAGTGAATGTCTTTTTGATATTACTGAGCTTTTGAATTGAGTGCATAATAAGGAGTTTCTACCTGTCTCCAATCCCTAGATAGTAATATAGCTCTTCTTTTACACCTGTTAATATTCATCTAATTGCAAGTCATCTATGCACACTGAAAACGCTGCAGATGGTTCTAGAAATACAAGAGACAGTATTTTCTGTATACAAGCGCTGGCATAATAAGTTCACAGTCTTAGAGGACAGAGTTCCCTTCATGGGCAGAGAAAAAAACAAAAGGTCCTTAAAGACATCCTGGTGGTGTATTATTCATGATGACAACCCCAGAAGGATGCACAAGTTTCAGCAAGCAGTAATCAAAACAGTAAAACAAGCAATGAAAAAATATATAGGGAATGGGGGAAGTTTTCAGGAATTTTGTTATTTACAGATGGATAATTTTGTTTGCCAAATTACTGAGCGTGTTCTTCCCATTCCACAGGCAGAATTCACAGCCATGAGGGACCAATACATGCGAGGTGGAGAAGGTTTCATTATCTGCTATTCCATCACAGACCGTCAATCCTTTCAAGAAGCTGCTGAGTTTAAGGAACTCATTTATCGCGTCCGGCATACCTATGACATCCCCTTGGTGCTGGTAGGAAACAAAATAGATCTGGAAGAGTTCAGACAGGTAAGCAACTTTGTTGGTTTTGGCTTGGTTTTCCTTGACTACCTCAGGGATTTCTGTAGCATATGTTGTAGAGTACTACTGACAATTATTAGTACAAGATGAGGTTTAATCGAAGAGCAACACACTAGGATTGGTAATAAATTAAGGACTTGACAGTACTTTTCATTCATATGTTATGGATCTTAAAATGTTCTTTGTTTTTACTTGAAAAGGAATTCCATTATTTTTGTTGGAAGTTATATATATGTTCAACATGGAAAAAGATTCACTCAGGATCTTTACAGCAAAAAACCTGTTTGCTTTGGATTTTACAGGCCATTAAATCCAGAAACTTTTTTTTCATAAACATACTAGTTTTCGTCAAAAGTTTCTCAAACTCAGACTGAAAAAACATATAGATAAACCAGAGAAATACATATGAGATTATCTTCGCCTGAAAAGCCAGCAGCTGTTATTAGAGTGTTCAGATGGGATGGGAACATTCAAGACTTGAACTCACTTTGATTTGTATACAAGATTTAAGCCACCACCACCCACAGAACAATAGACTTCTCTGACTATGAGGGCATTGGCTGTGGCTCTCTCAAAGTTGTTAGTAATCTTAGTTCACTGGTTTGCTTCCTTTCTGCTTCCTCCTTGTTGTTTGTATTGATGTGTGCGTGTGTGTGCACGGGAGTGAGAGACCATCTTAGAAATGGCTTGGTTGTGACCTGGTACTGAATGGTAAATACCCTTAATCTTTAACAGAAACTTCAAAAATAAGACAAAAAATATTTTCCTATACAGAAATCTTAAGAGGCTCTTTATACACACTGTGATTGCTTCCAAATGACTGATTTCGGTGCAGATGTGTGTAACAGTTAAATAAAATGGTGGTTTTCAGTTCATTAGCATCTGTGCTCACATGATCCTGCCTAATTTTTCCACTTATTGTCACTCTTCTCCCTATTTCTTTGTCTTTCTTCTACCTGAAGAAAACCCAAGACAATGTTAAATCTGAAATTAGTCCTGAAGATCTGATGATGTACTTAAAGCTTCACATCTGTTTCCAAATCATTGACTTTCTCCCTATATAAGACTGTGAAAAAACCTTAATGGTGACAATCCAGCTGCAGTTTAACATGCAGCTTGACGCTTCAAATAACAGTGCCATGTGCAACACGCAGTACAATCCATGCAGTTTCTGGGCTACTTATATACCAGATGGGGAGGGGTGTGGACCCAGTTCTGCTGTGAGAAACAGGACATTGCACCTGATCCCAACAGAAATAGGATAAGACCAATTACCTACAGTTACCTATAGATAAGGTTGCCAGGAATAGTCTAGTCACTAAGTGATGTGAAGACTCTCTTCCAGTGATATTTGGCACTACCTCTTTTTGATCCTATGTTATGTTGGGCTTTCATATTTTAATCACTGTCAATGCATATAAAAATATATGCTTTATTTAGATGTTTTACATACTCCTTGATGGTCTTCTCTGGTCTCCCAAACAGGAATATTAGTGCTCATGAATTGAGTATCACAAACAGCACTCAAGATTAAAGGGTGTGGGGAGGCTCTTGGGAATTGTATTAGAAATTATGTCTTTGAGATGTGACAGACACACAGAAAACTGTTACACAAGGTTGTCACTGAAGATTCTGCCTGAATTTGTAAGAAGGCAATTTCAAACCATGGTCCTATGTTTCTTAAAAGCTTTCAGTGAGCCAGGATTTAGGTCTTCAGGAATTTTTCCTCCATAAGCCCTCCACAACTGTCAACAAGTACAACAATGTTAGAAGGGTTTTCTTGAATATTCAGCAATCCAGATTTTGAGCCATGGGACACCCTTATATCATAGACGAGTAAGACAATACAATAAAGATCTGCTCCTTTAAACAAAGCACTTGAATATGACTATGTCTACATAAGCAAGTAGTATGAACCAACAGGAACAGAGCTGTAGAACAAAACAGTTTATTCTGAAGTCCACATTTTGGGAATTTGATTTTAACTTTGGACTAGCTCTACTCCAAGGCCATTGTCTCTATGATTAGTTGGTGCTGAGGTGTATAAATTGTGCTCCTGGAGCATATCTTCACTTAAATTTCATCCATAGTTCAAGTCATGTTCTCAGAGACCACTCCACAATTCAAAGCAAAGCATGGTTAAGTGGTAGTGATTAAGAGATACTGCTCACTGCCTCGCTGACCTTAATTAAAACACCACTGTGTGGGAGGTCATCTCTGTGTCCAGCTTTAAGTGCATGTTAATGGACTTCAGCAACTTATTATTTCAGAACTGGGATGTAGGTTGTGCTGTATGTTTAACAAACACTGAAATAAGTTATCTATGCTTTCTTGTTAGGTTAAGCAATATCTAAGTAACTTGATGAACTGTGGGAAGGTGGATTGAAAGGAATCTTTTCAAGGTCAAGTTACAGCTTCATTAAAAACACTCGGATGTTCAAGAGTGGTAGTCAGCTCACTCTGGAGTGACAGACAGCAATGAGCAGACAATAGCATTAACATATCAATGAACAAGCAGTGAAGTACACAAACATACCAAATTCAAACAGCTGAGAAATAGTAGGTGTCAGAATGCAATTAGCCAGATTGGAATTCGGCCAGGTCACCAGGGCTAATGTTGTTGCTTTGTTTGACATTTTTCTACTATGAAATTCATTAAAGCTACTGTAATATTATTCATGGTATTTGGAAACATAACATTAAGTTCAACATTCCTGGGCATCATTTCCATTTAATGGCAATTCCACAACAATCAGACAGGCTGTAGTAGCTCAGTCAGACAAAGCTCTTGTTTGAAATGCGATCCCCTGCACAATACAATTAATGATGTATGTCGCTTGCCTCAAATCTATCAACAGGACTACAAGAATAAAACTAATCTGCAAGTAAAATTTTGTGTTAGGGAAACACTACTAAAAAAGAAAACCAAGAAGCTTATTATTTTAAAAAAATGTTTTTCTTTTCTGATGGCTTCAGTGAAATTATTGTTGTGTTTAAGTATGCTTGTAATTTTTAATGTCTTAAGAAATGGGTTTGTCTGTAGTCCTTAAGTTTTAATTACATTCATTAACCTAAAGAATAAAGACTTTCCATTCTCTCTGAAACAATGTGGGGGAACAAGTCTGTAAAAACTATAGGGAAAAATACAATAACTCATTACCCTGATGTGCATATCTGGTGTCAAGCCTCCCTCCACCCTCCATTCCTTTCCATTCATTTGTACTGCAGCTGCATCCGCGCCTTTCTGACTTTGTTCTGTTTTGTGTTCAGAGATTCACTGGAAAAGTGAATGGGCATGAGTGATTAAGGTTAAGACCTGTGTCCATTCCTTGATTTTTAGCCATTGCTCTAAGAAATATTTAAGTATTATACGTATTTTATCCCATAGATGTTAGATGTAAAAAACAGAGTGGTAAGTGCTTGATTAGATACCATTTTAATTTCAGTGTTTTCTAACATTAAAGTAATTAGATTAATAAAGATAAGCTATACATCTTTTAATGTCATTAGAGTTTCAGAAATATTTAGGACCAGCTGATATGAAGTACAATAGACATTTTAACTTCAGATAAGCTTTGTTGCTTTACCCCAGATAAACATCGGTTCTTACTGAAATTTTAAATCTGTATAATAGATAAATATCTAATTAAGACATATGCATCTTTAAAAATACAATAAGCAACTGATCCTATTTAAGCTCATGCCACGCTAAAGCAAAATTTTAGCTTTTAACTAAAATATTTTATAATAAAGACATGTGGTACTGCTGAAATATTTTTTGAAAAAAAAAATCCATAAGGCTTTGTCTACTGATCATTGCAATATATTACATTCAGCAATTCAGAGGGGAACTAACTACATAAGCTCCTTTGAACAATGTACAGCTTGCTGTAGCTCTGAGCTGGAAAGAAGAAATACTTTCTAGAAGCTTTTTCAAACTTTTATGGTATATGTGAGAACCATTCTGGAAATTTTACCTATGCAGAAATTGCACAGCCTTCATGAAGCAGTTTTTCCTATATGCTTTTGTCTGACCCCAGAGGAATAAGCTGTGGACTCAGTCAAGCCCATGGATAACATGTTGATGTCCACTGAGTCCAAGGTTATGAGGGCAGGTCATGCTTCGTTCAGTTCTTGGCCTCTCTGGGAAGCTTGTCATCAAAGCTGTTAGTTTTGATAGTACAGTCTTTGTCTTGAAAAGAATTATGTAGCTGTTTACCCTTCCATGCATGAGTTTTCTTATTGGTTTCAAGCACAAATCTGAGCAGCAGCAGTGCTTTTGAAAACATTTCCTTCTTTCTCTCTCCTTCTACAGTCTCTGTCCTTCAGTAGTAAATATGAAATCAATATGAAATCTGTCTTTAGCATGGAACAATATCTTACTTGAAATGCAAATTAATTACAGGGGCTTCATTAGATTTTCTTTCTAAGGTTTTATTATATCATAAAATAGTTCTCAAACCAGGATTGCAGTGACTCAATACATTCACATGATCTCAATCAGCTGCCCACAGAACATTCTCACTTTGATGAGATTTTACTCTGGAATTTGTTCAAGAGGAGCTGACTGGTTATCAGATACTCTGAGCACCAACTTTTAGATTTTTTATTTTGGCAGTTGTTCTATTTTCATGTTGGCTTCAAAAACCTTGAAGTATCTGTAGAGTCTGACACAGCTAATTTATTTTTTTAACTTCTTTTGTTTTGGTTTATTTTCTGTGAATAACTGTTCAGTATATTTCAAACATTGCTAGTCTATACCTTCTGGTGCCTCAGTGAGACACCTAAAATACTTAAAGAATATGATATTATATTTTATTTTCATTTTCCAGTACATGACTATGAACTACAATTTCTTAGATGCTCTCTTATCCATATTAGTTATGAAATTGCAGTATTCTGAACTTCTTACCTTAACATTAGGCTGAATTCCTTTGCTTTTGTGATTAAAACTGCTCTCAAATTTTTAAATGTTCTTTACTATCACCAGTTCCATTTTCTCTTAAAGATATTTGGGCGGAAGAGTCTGTCTGCTGAAAGCTCTTGTTTCCCATTTATCAGGCCAGTACCCTACACAAAGAATGAAAGGTTTAATTGCTTCTTCTGAACCTTCTAACTGCAAGTGAAGGGAAATACGTTTTCTGCTATTTACTGACGAAAAATAGTATATATTTGAGTTAACTATAGACATGATAAAGTGATTAAACCAAATGAATTGTCCAGATTCTCTAAAGTCCATGCAAAAAAACCCAGGATTTATCACATATCATAGAAGTGTATCATAAAATGAGATGTATATGCCCATGAAGATGTCTGTCTTTCTCTTGACTGTAGAGGGAGGCATGGACAACCAACTTCCTAGCTTTTATACAGCAATACTTGGGTCAGAGGAAGACTAACAAAATTGTTTATGACATCCTTTCAGTTGAGAATCTAAGCTTACTGCTTCATTCTGTTGTTATTGTGGCTGCTAACTACAGACTAGACTTTTGAAACATGCTCAGCACATGCCTTTGGTTTTTGAATTAATGAAATCTAACAACTAGTCATTCTTAGGTGCTATTCCCTTCTAAAGATCACTGTGAGCTGTGATATTAAAATATCTCAGATGTATTCAGGCAGGCTTACCCTGAATAACAACTACAAAAACCATAGTGGTATCCTCAGTGGAGAACAGCTAGAGGAGAATACGGCACAGAAGAGCAAATTCTTCAAAATTTTTTATTTGAATATTGAAACAAATTTTTAGATTAATTAATTCATCCATCTTGATGTCATGTTGGCTGTTCATTTTCCATGGTGCCAATGCAGTTACATTTTGCTAGCATGAATACCTGCTGAAAATGAATTACATTTGTGAGGAGCTGCCCTCATCACTTCCATTAGCTTGCCTACATATTACCTTTCCCACATGACATCATATCATGGTCTTTGTTTGGTCTTCAAATTCTGAATAATATAAGCCATTTTTTCTGTTTTGATAATGCTATGACAGTTGCCTGAATATTTGGCACTAAAACCATCGAAATTGTCATGATGTTTTTTTATCTTAGAAAACTGTCAAACCTTTGATAATCACTTTTTTACATTACCAAAATATGTATCTGGATTCTGTCATGTTCCTCTACATATCTAATTTCTATTTAGTTTTATTGATTTTGTTTTTTCAACGTTTCTTTCACACTGTTCACTTTCCTAAGAAGACTTCCTTATATTGTTTAAAAAAAATGTTTTTAGTGTTTGCCCCACCCCCTAAAAAAAGTGTGTGCTTTCCTATGCCAATTCAACTGTAAAAGTCAATTTTATTATTGTAGTCTCTTGGAAGGAAATTCTATTATTATCAACTTAACTGTCTCTAGTAAATGTTCATTTATACATAGTTTACCTCTTTGTCATTACAACGCTTTTATATTTCCACAAAACCCCCAAACCACAGTTTCATATTACCCAGGCTGCAGTTAATGCAATCAGACACACAGACAATTGTAATAAAACTGTTGGCTCATTTCTCAATTCACAATTTTGTTAACCTCTAGTGAACCATCCAGTAAACCTTGTAATCCCTTCAACACAGAGCAGAAGACACTTGAAGGGGCCTAACATGCAGATAACAAGCTGCTTTATAAGAGAAGAAACAACAGAAAAGCGATAGCTGAACTTCAGATAAAAAAACGTTTATAACAATGCCTAGATATTCAGAGATAAATACAGAGGCAACTAATTGCTTGTAGCCAAAGCAGGACAACAGAGGACATGTAGCAATGTGTATACACTGGGGAGGGTGCTGCAAGGTCACTTCACAGCTATGGATTTTAAACAGCAACACACTTGATATTGTTTTAAAAGGCCCCCAGTACTTCTTACCTCTACCTGCTTTACCTTCACTGTCAACCTCTTCACCTCAGAGATTTTGTCCTCTCCATGCACCAGGTCCTGACTTGGTGAGGCCATATTTGACTTCAGTGAGAGAACACCTTGGAGGAGAGGTGTGAGAGCTGCTCTCTCACCTTTTGTCTTCTTGATCTAGATTGCTCCTCGAGGTGATCTTGGGCTATGAAATTTGCCTGCTTGGTCTGTAATTTGGGAGATTAGCAGTTGTGAAGACTTCAATACTTTTTTCATGTGGCAGCCATGACAGCAGGATCTATTATCTTAACTAAAGCAAGTGCTGTTGGAAAACTCCCACACAAGCCCTCTGCAGAACAGCCTTGTGTAGGGCCTCTGTGAATAAGTTCAGGATGCTCCTGCTTCCCTCAGAGCCTCCCAGAGGGAAACCCATTGCTTACACAGTGACCATACAAAGAGGTGCAGCTTTGCAAGGAAATCTACAGTGGTATCATTTGCTGGCTGGCTAGGGCTTAGTTGTGAGTCTGTGCAAATTCCTCTGCTGGAAGGGAAAATTTGCAAGGAAGTTAATTATCCTTGAAGGACTTCCATAGTTCACTTTTTTGCCAGCAGAGAAAGGCGTAAGGAGGGAGCTGTGTGTGACTCACTCCGGTTCCTGACCTACTCCAGGTCTGGTTGTAAAATTCCATTTTATTAATTTTCAGTTTGTTTGCTGAAATCTTCATTGTCTTGCCTGTGAATCTTCTTCTTGCACACTGTGTATAAGCCAGGTATCAACCTGTTCTTAGTGCAGAAAGAGGAGAGACATGAACATGCCACATCAGGCAGTACTAATTGGGGCACCGTTTTGCCTCTCCATCATCTGTGCCTGAAGCAATATGACCTCCCATCTCTCAAGATTTATCCTCTCATTTTCTCCACAGGGACGTGGAGAGAGAATGGCATGCAATGGGAAGGTATCTTTTTATATACTTGCTGCTATTTTTACATCAGCAAAGTTGAAGTTTCAGCCTAACACTTATA
Source organism: Strix aluco (assembly GCF_031877795.1). Classification (NCBI taxonomy): domain Eukaryota; kingdom Metazoa; phylum Chordata; class Aves; order Strigiformes; family Strigidae; genus Strix; species Strix aluco. The sequence continues at coordinate 90,726,629 of NC_133971.1, read as the reverse complement.
TATTATTTACTACAGTTCCAGTTCAGGAAACTATTTAAACATATGCTTAATTAGAGTGGAACTAATGCATGTTCTTCATGTTAATCTGCAGTTGAGTGAAGATGCTGTCCTGAAAGTGAGACAGTAATGAACAACTTTGTAAAAATGTAAGTCCCTTGGCAAAGTAACAGATTAATATAGGAGGCAGCATTTACTGAGTTCATTGTTTATACAAAAATGTGAATACTTGGTAGCAAGGATAATTTCCTGTGTGTTTTTGCAGCAGTATCTCAAATTACTTGAAAGAAGAAATTTTGCCAGAATTTAATTATAGCTCATCATGGTGTCACAAATAATAAGAGCATGACGTGGCATTTAAAGAAAAGAAGATTAACCAGTTTAATCATCTTTGTTTTTTGAAGATTGCTTGTATTCTTGTCTTAATCACTTCCCCCCCCCCCCCCCCCCAGATGAATTAGAAAGTTAGAGAGATTTGTTTTTATCCAGATCTAGCAACTTGGCTAAGAATAGCAGCATGTTAACTTCACATGGTGTGATATTGTTTAAGCTCTGCAGACATGACAAGCAAAAAAAAAAAAACAACCAAACCCCACAACCAAAAAAACAACCAAAAAAACCTCACCCAAACAAACCAATCTGAAAAAGAAAATAAAAGGAAAAAAAGTCTCTGTGTTATACCCATTCTGGAAACTTCCAATCTCTCATTCATAATGTCCAAATTTTACAATATAAAGTCTATGTATAATGGCAGCTTCTAAATCTCTGAGTAAATTGTTTGATATAGCATAGTTAATTCAAGAAGTTCCAGGAAAGTACCTATGATAAATTGACATTAAAGCACATTACTACAGTTGAAACTCAAGATGTTAAATGTCTATTAAATGTCACAATTCAGGTTTCAGCTTTAGTCATTTACAGTACTAATCCCATAGTTTTTTAAATAGGAACCCCAGACCCAGTCTGGGAATAAAGGTATGGTATGTTGTTTACAGTTTAATATCTTCATCCACCCTGTCTTGATGGGTGTTAATTCAAAAAGAAAAAAAGGATGAGCTTTCTTTTTGTCATTGCTGCATTTATTTTCTCTGTTGCTCAGGGAATGTTCTTTCCCTCTGTTTCCATCTATGTCATTTTTAGCACCTACTACAATCCAAAAAATTAAGAAGGAGGAAAATAATATGACTTGTTAATTCTTTTAAATTGTCTGGTACAGGCATTGACAGAAATGTGTGGGGTTTTGTGTGTGCTTGTGTATGTCCACATGTTTTAACATTGTAATCTAACACCAACATTGTACTTAGTACAGGATATTCATCAGCACCACAGGCCACTCTTTGGGTATTCCTGTCATATATAATTAGTCATTGGAACTTTGAATTCGCTTTACCTCTCCTCTGAGATAGTGGGGAAAACAGTGTCTTTACAGGTAATGTTTATCATTAGCAAAACCATGGGACAATTCTTCCATTATTTTTCCTAGCTGTGATTCATACAGGATCTCCTTTCATTATTATTAAAAAAGTAAACTTTGCCTTTGTTTCTGAGACTCATTCATTTCTACAGCTTAGATTTCTTGGATTTCTTGGCTTTTTAAACCTGAAGAATGTATGAGATAATAAGTTTTGTTGTTTTTCCCTCTCTGAAATCTGAGTGACATTATCCCAGACATGCTTAGTCTTAGCCCACTGAAACTACAGACCAAACCTGGTCAGCTTTCTGTCATTGTGTCAAACCTTCCTAACAATTGCTTCAAACCACATAAAAACTATTACCACAAAATTCCCCGTCTATTTTCCACTGAAGTCAAACACAAGATTTATGCTGGCTGCAGGTTATCAGGCTGGGAGGTAATGTCAGGTTCTCAGAATTACCTGGGAATTTTCACTTAATGAATTCTGAACTGGTGCAGGAATGTGGGCTTCAGGTGGCATTCCTGATCTCTTTTGCTCTCTTTCTTAACATATCATATGAAGAAAATTTTGTGGATTTTCTCCATTTAATTAAAAATAGAGATTTTTTTAAAATAGCTTTTTAATAGGTTATTTGCTATAGGTTGGGAAGGAAATGCAGGTGGTTGTTTGTTTGATAGAATCAGAGGAGAAGGTGGAAGAGCAGGAGGTTGGAAGAGGGAGTAGAGATGACACATATGTTCCTTGGAGTGAAATATGAATCACAGAATCATCTGGGTTGGAAAAGACCTTGAAGATCATCTAGTCCAACCATGAACCTGTGCATTGAGCATTTATCAGACCTAGTGGCATCTGACTTGATTTGGGCTACAGATTTGTGTAGCTATTTCCCAGTGCACTCCACTGAAAAACTGTTGCTTATGGAGAATTTGTACTCACTTTTAATCCCGTTTTCTTTCCCATCTGCAGTGAATGGGATCGTTTCGTTTGTGATTGCCTGTGACTACAAAATGATTGGTGATGCCAGTTAACCTTTTCAGGATTATAATGCTCTCAAAACCAGGAGGGGGTTAGAACTTGAGAATGGTTTGATTAGATTGTAAGGATCTACAATTGTGAGAATCCCTAGGATCTGTCAGCACAAAGGAGGAATGAGAGACTTATAGAGATCATAGGTGGGTCAGCAATACTTTGTGATTAGTGAGACTGAAGCCTGAAAGTCCTTTGGAAAACACCAGGCAGGACTTCAGACATAGTGGTGGTTGCAAGAAAATAATTCCTGAGATCCTGAAAAATTGCTATATAAGACTTTAAAAGTATTTAATGTTACCATACTTCTGAATTTTGAGACAAAGAGTATTTCACTGATACATCTGATGTCTTTGCTCTTCCTAGGGTTTTATACCTCATTTGATAAACATTTGAGCCTGTGAGGAGGAAAATCGAAATGTGGGGGGGCTCATAGGTCTCAGTTCAAAAATTACAAAGGACTGAAAACATATGATTCAGTCCTTTCCATTTTATTGGCAGGGAACCAGTACCAGAAAAGTGTGCATAAGGATAATTCCTAGATGAAAAATGTCCATATAACTTATTAAAAATATGGGGAAAAAAGTTGCATTTTGTTTTCCAAACTGTGGAATCTGGGGTATGAAGCCATAGCTCGATGGAACAATGACAAAAGTGCCCTTGTGTTCTCTTCTGAAAATCTTTCTTGGCATTCTTAGTAACAGAGGTGAAAAATTTAAAGGTAATAAGAACTGAGTTTTCCTCTATGCCAATGCTCTGTCCATCTGAGGTGCAGCTAGTATTTTAGAACATGCTGGAGAAACTCCCACTGTTTGTACCACTGTTCTGTGCACAGAAAGAGTGCTTCATTCTCCAGGGCTGTCAACCTAACACCATTTATGTCATTTAAATTGAACATAAAATATAAAAAATACTGCGTTTACTAATTTTGGAACTATAGCACATAAAAATAATTTTATATTTGTCCTGATTGCCTGACATTTTCAATATGGAACACCCGTAAAAGAGAAATTGGTTTTTATGGAGCACAGGTAAAAAGGTCATAATGGAAAGAGAAGATAATTAATAAAAAATAATAAAAAACTATAGAGTAGTTCTGATAGGAATATTTGTATTCCCCTTGTGCACTTAAAAGCTTTTGTTATGCCAAACTTACACAGTAGCATAGAAATCTTTATTTTTGTAATTAGCAAGTTCCTTAGCCTTGTGACTAGAAAGTCTGTTGGTTTTTGGAGGTGTGTTTCATTAAAGCAAAATAGGATTGGAATGTCTATTTTCCTTCAAAAAGTAAAAACAGAAAGAAGAAGTAATAAGCTTCATAGTATTGAAGTCTCTGTCAGAAAATAGTTGTGTAAGAAAGCTGTGATATTTAAAGAGAAAATGAACACAACACAGTAATAAAAAAAAATCCTATGATACCTGAAATTAAGTAATAAGTTGTTACTCAGAAACTCCATAATACCATTATCCATTATAATGTATTAAGACTTCTGCTCCTTACATGTATCATTTTATTTGTCTCTGTAGTGATTGAAAATAGATAATTTAGGACATCTCAATTTTTCTATATTGATGAGAGTATCAACAGTGCCTATATCATATCTTTTTTCCCCTGTTTGTGATTCTCATTTAAATTCTATTTAACGTCTGAACAAAGTCAGTAATGTTCTGCCTTTACCTGCCTCTGTATCTGTGGCTTTATCTTGATGAATAATGTACCTAAATGAAAGGATTTTGTGATATTTGTATTCTGAACAATCACAGGAAAGAGGGAGAATGCTGAGGTGACTTTGAATGATAGAAATGTGAGTACCTAAAACTGAAAAATGGGACTAGGACATTAAGTTTAGTTCATTATTTATGTCAGAATAAGAGTGATAGTTATAGAAGATCTGCAGTCTGATCATAGCTTCCCAAATTTTAGAAGTAGGACTTCAGGTCTGAAGGTTTCTCTAGGAAGCTGTCTAAATTCAGTACTTGGGAAGCTTATAAAAATGCTAGAAATGGGAGGTTTTAGAACTAACTGATAATATGAATGGTAACAAATGATCAGGAACAGATGGTATTCACCCAAGAGTTCTGAAAGAATTCAAGTATAAAATTGCTGAACTACTAACTGTGCTTAAAATGGAATCAGCACCAGGGAAATGGAAGATGGCAAGTTCAGAACAGTCCAGGGAGCTACAGACCAGTAAATCTGAGTTTTTCTGAGCAAATTGATAGCTGCTATAAGAAAGATCAGAAATAACAAGTATATGAATAAATATGTTTTACAGGAAAAAGTCATCATGGTTTTCATAGAGGTTACACATACCTAACAAGTGTTTTAGAGTTCTTTGATTAAGTCAACAAACATAAAGGGACAAGGGTTACAGTTATATTTTCCAATTAAATTTCCAAAGAGGTTTACATGAATAACAAAAATAAAATTGAAGGAAGACGTGACACATGTTAATAGCTATCAAAAGGAGAAGAAACAAAGGCAGGGATAAATGGTCAACAATGAACAGACATTACCACTGTAATTCTGTGTAGATATAGCTATTCCTGTTTTAAATACATCCATCAGTATCTGACAATAAGATGAAATATTTTCAATGTTGTTTAACTATTTTGGATATTAAAAATGACAGTTGATCATGATGAGGTTTAAGATTGATTCTTAATATATTTAAAGCCTGTATGATAAAACGAAATTCAGTTCTGAAGATTAGAAAGTAGTAAAGGAAGAGTCATGACAATAAATACATGGACAAACGTCTGTAAACAAGGTACCACAACTGAAAAAAGACACTTTGGAATTAATGTTGACTGATTTCTGTCAGCTCAGTGCCCTGTAGGAGCAAAAAAGTAAACCTGAATGTTAGCAAGGGAATAAAGAATAGAGCAGAACAAAGCAAATGTTACATATCATTATGTATTGCTTAAATACCATGAGAAGTGGTAGTGTCTTCCACTCTTCTCAGAAGTGATAGTACAATTTGAAAATGAAAAATAGGTAGACAGAGATAACCAGGGGGTACTAAACAGCTTCCATATGTGGCCACATCAAATAAATGTTGATGTTTTTGTCAGGAAACTGGGAGAATTTTGACATGGTGAGAAAAAGTTGTGGAAAACATGAATAAATAAAGAATATTCATTTTTCCTAACAATAAAAGGATTGAAAAGAATTAAATTAAACTAGATTAATCAGATTACATGATAAACAAATGAAAATGCTTTCCTACACAGTGCATAACTAAGCCATGGAACTCATTGCTGCAGGAATTGTAAACGTGAAAGTTTTTTTTAATGGATTAGAAAAGTAATTCAACCAGCCATCCTTGGATAAAGTTTCTAACTCAGGAAATGCATGCCTGAGAAATTCCCAAAAGCTGCAAGGATATAGCAGAAGTATTCTCTATTCTTGGTCTATTTTCATGTCCTGTCCCTAAGCAAGTTGCTGCTGTTGATGGTAACATGAGGGATAAGACAGAACTGTGGGCTGATTTATTTTGTGTCACTGCTCTTCTGCTATAATGTGTATAAAAACTGAACCATGACAGCTAATTTTGATAAGACAAATACACAGAGGTTTCATAAAAAATATAATTTACATAAATATTTACATTTACATACACTCATATTTATTTCCATACACTCATGTGTTAATATAATCACTGTACTTACTTTATGATCATATGATTATTATTTAATCATAGAATCATAGAATCATAGAATGGTTTGACTTGGAAGAGACCTTAAAGCCCATCCAGTCCCAACGCCCCTGCCACGGGCAGGGACACCTTCCACTAGCCCAGGTTGCCCAAAGCCCCGTCCAACCTGGCCTTGAACCCTTCCAGGGAGGGGGCAGCCACAGCTTCTCTGGGCAACCTGTACCAGGGCCTCACCAACCTCATCCTGAAAAATAATCGTTTATTTTATATAATAATTACTGCTAATTGTGGTTGGTACTGGTTTCCATTGGGTCTCTTATTTTTTCTTCTTTGTTTCTTTTTCTAAGGTACTCTATTTTCCAAGCAAATGTTCACTTGAAGCAGAAATCACTGGATAAAGATGTTCAGTCTGCACTATAAAGCAGTCCAGAAAAATGGTCCCAAGAGGCTTTTCTTTTCAAAAGTCTGTTCACCTTTTAATAATCTACTATTTTCTCTTTAAGTGCAGGGAGATTCTTAACAATAGTCACATTTACTAGAATAGTTTATGAAAAGGAAAAACAAAGAATCATCACATGGTGACAGCTAAATCAATTCAAACTAAAGGTTTCCAGAAACTTTTCTTACGTGTGTGGTTGTGTTCTCTAATTTAATGTACATATTAAATATGCACATAAGACAGGAATCACAAGAGCATTAGGAATGGTGTCAGAGATAGAGCCCAGGAATCCTAACTTCTACTCATCAGATCAAACACCAGATAATGTTGTCTCCCTTGTGCATGATTATATGCTTTGTGTCATTTCACAGCAGAAAATAACAAGTAGTAAGGGGTGGAGAGATTCACAGATGCATCTGAGGAGGCAAGCTCCAAAGCCTAAGGCTGACATTGCCTTTCAAAACAATTTTGGCTATGAGTGCTGGCAAACAGATGTCAAGCTGGGGAAAAAACTGATCAGTACTGCCACTAATTTGATGTCCTCAATGCTTCACTAGCTGGAGGATTTCCCATACTGGACTACTGGCCCATTAAACCTGTCTTTTATTGCATAGTCATAAACCCAAATGACAGAAAATAAATAATTAAGACTAGTCAAATAGAAGGCAAAGGATCTATGTGACCTCATTTCTCTAAGATAGTAAGGGACAAATTGGAATCTAAGGGCTAATATAGGGAAACATAAAAAGTGTTTGTTTTCTGTAGCACAGAGCTGAGATGCTTATAGCAATGTGGGGAAAACAATGGGTGCATAGACAGAGCTATTATCCCAACTATATGATGTGCCAGGAAGGAAAAATCAAGCATGTTTCCTGTCCTCTCAGAAATGCATTCACTTTTCTCCCAAGAAGAGGAGCCTGGAAAAGAGTGCCTTTGAAGCTGGATGTTTAGTGATGGGGCATTCTTAAAATGTTAAATTTGTGTTTACTTTGAGGAAAAATCCTTGATTTCTTTTACATATCATGAAGTTACCTGAACTTTGAGAGTCAACGTTATTGAATCAGAAATGTTGAAAGTTCAAGTTTACACTCCCCATAATTTGCAGTAATTGATCATCACGAACAGCTAGAAATAAATGACGAACAATGTCCTGCTATGCTTTGTCTTTTCCTTCAATAAAATCTATAGTCTATATTTTCAATATTGCTACTTTCTAGAGGTCTTTCTCCAAAGACAATGAAATTCATGTAGGGCTTTCCTTTAGCTTCAGTATACTTCAAGATGGACCTTCAGCAAGTCAGAAGTGATTCAAGTTGTTTGCTACAGAACTATTGATCCTTCCATCAGGAGGAATAATGAATAAAGTCAGTATAACTGAATCTTCAGTATCATAAGTGCATAGTGGGTTGTATATAGTTACCAAATTAAAAGATAACATGTTTCATTTGTCTTTGAGCTGCAACTTTGACTACAGAGACATATCAGAGATGGTTGACAATTGCTGTTTCATTCTCATTTCCCAAAGCTGCAAACAACACCACTGCATTCAGTTGTTCAGGAAGAGTCTGTATGATTATCCCGGTGTGAAATGCTACGTTTTTAAACACAGACTACTTCTACTGAATAAATGTTAATATTTCAGGAGAGTTGAGATACTCGTTCTACTCTAACTACCTATTTCTTTATGCAGTTTCTTTTCCTAATATTTACCATCCTGTAAACTTTTTTATCAGATAAACTCCAGATAAATATTACAGCATCTCTTTTGTTATTGAAATCCAATATGAATTTCTGAAGTTGCTAGTCATACTAGATAATTATAGGTATTCACAAGGTGTACTGTCATGTACTATAATGCACTATATCTCACTATTCCTTGCTTTAGCCTCTCGAAATAAAGGTTGGAAATGTGAAACAAGATTGATGACTCAGACCTAAAAATAAGTCTAATCTAGTACCCTTGAATTTAATGACCTATGAATTTAATACTGTTTCTGAGACTGCGTACTCTGAGATCAGTCTGTCTTTCATGCAGTGTTTCTGTGGTATCTATAGCAGAATGTCTTCTGGTCAGTGTAAATGACGTACCTATGAACTGACAGCAGCCATGTAACTGTTTATAATGTTGCCTTGTCCTCTAGACATCTCAAGGAATGAACTGACTTCCTTCAAATGTGCTAATATGTTGGATCCCATGTGAGAATTGCACCTAATAATCCCATTTTCTAATTCCCATACATTCTTGATGAACTCAGGAATCTATACAACTTAGTTCAACAAAAAATCATTAGATGTGCCATTCATACAACTCCAGAAAGTCTTATTTTTTAAGGAAGTGTTTCCCCCAAGTATTAGGTGTCACTCCAGGTTTGGCAAGGCTTTTCTGGAGAGTTTCCTTTATTTTGGTCTCTTAATTCTTGCCTAAATGGTGAACTGGAAACTATCTGAAGATGTCAGTAATAACTAAAACATGTTCTTTTAGATTGGTTGTGTTGCCTGAGTCCTGTTTTGCTAAGACATGTGGGTAGTATGACTTTTTCCATGACTGATCCACAGATTTTCGTTTTGTGGCCTGCATTTTAATTAATTTTATTAAGAATCAGTAAATAACTGTGGATGTTTAATTGAAAAAGATACACTTAAAAAAGCCTTCGGCAACAATAGAACGTTGATGTGGAAACTGATAAACCTTCTTTGTAATTTCTGTTAACAAGTTTCTAGTTCTTCATTTTTTTCTTTTAATTCTTCTTCTTTGAGCTTTTTCTTGTGTTTGCTTCACAGAAACATCATTAACAGGCAAAGCCTGGAAAAAAATCAGATTATTTCTTTTTAACAGAAAAGAAGATTAATTTGTTGTGCTGAAGACAAAATAACATTTTAATGATAATTAGAGGTATATAAATAGTTTTCAATAAGAAAGATTAATGTAGTTTTGATAACCATTATAACAAAATATAGACGGCATACTGCTAATACACTAGCATCACTGATTTTATGAACTCATTTTATTCAATTCCTGCTGTCAGAGAATACAGTATCCTTGAATGTTGCAGAAGCATATATAAATATAATTTTCTACGCAAAATAGAATCGTTAGGAATACACAGTGAAAAATGTCTGAACAATTATGTAAATTGTTGTGATTCTTGGAAAGCAGAGTAACTAAGCGTTTAAGTTTTACTGTGATATTTTTATTATTATTATTTCACCTTTAATGAAAGCTATTTTGTGTGTGGGTGAACCAGAAGATTATGTTGTAGCTAGCAAGAATGTTAACATAATTTTTGGTACACTGCGTTAATAAAACAAGTCTAATGAGCCATAGTGGTGTGCAATATCAGGTCAATGTGAGAATTAAGCTTCAAGTAATTGTAATACTAAGATTGGTTGTATTCTAATTATCCTATGGCTAGTAGTACAGAGACAATTGGCTGAAACAAAAATTATTTGGGCTGGAGTAGTTTTAGTATAGATGAATATTAGCTGTTACTTTGTCTTTGTGCTTCCATGAAACAATATGGTCATTTATTTTTCTGTAAAAACCCATATTCCTCAAAGAAGCAGTTAGGTTTTCTTCTAAATTGAAATTAAAAATGTTGTTATGTTGTGAGAAGCAATGACACAAAGTCCCTGCATTTATTCTAAGTTTTATGGTGTAAGTAATGTTAAGCAAATTTTTATTCCATATATCTCATAATGCAGGATCATGACTGAAAAAATGATCCCCATGAAAATAATAATTAGCAGAGGGAAGTAGTGGATGGATATAGTTATGTTCTCAACACAAATTGGACACCAGTTCTGAGTTCAAACTTCATGCACAAGATATTTTAATGCAATTTATTTTCAGATGGAAACTTTAGGAAAATTTCCAGGCATTAAAAAAAAAAAGGGAAGAGTTGGAGTTCGTTACATTAGCACGTCAACACCAACATAAAAGGTACTGTTAGAAATATACCCTCATTGAGTAGGATTCCCCTCATCTGCTTAACCTGAGAAAGCTACAATTTGCTGGTTCAAATTTGATCTGGTCACCTATTCCCTTGTTGTTCAAGAAGACAAATAAATGTTCTGTGCAATCAGATAATCATTCATCCTGTTTAAGAGTCTTGTGGTAAATACATATCTGACACTGTTTCATTCTGATGATTATAAAACATCTGTGACTGGTTCAGTATTAGAGACTTTTAGACGCATTATATAATACATCTGCCTGTAAGGAATATCATGTTTAAGAGGAGACAGAAAGGTCAACCACTTGGTTCATCACTGACATATGCCGAAATCGAGGGTTAGAGGATTCAAAGGAATTAGTAGGAAGTCTCCTTCATATGGCTCTTTAAAAGAGAATATCTGAATTACACCAGGCTGTAACTTCCCTACACTTGGCATTCAGATATAGAGAACCAGGTCGGCAAAGTATACTGGACTGTGGTTCTCTTTCTGGCTTATGATTTTGGGAATAAAACAAACATACTCAATGCAGGGGAAATAAAATAAAATTAAAAATATGTATGAATCACAAGTTTATCCTGAGGGATATTAGCTGTGGAGGGGGTCTGATATTTGAAAGCATTGTATGTTCTGCAAATTGTACAGGTTTAGTAAAGAAAATGGTCTGACTAGGTGGAAATTTTGTCCAAAGAAAATGGTTCCTAAAGGGACCATTCCACAGAGGTCTCTGCCCCATCCCTAGAAGCAACTAACAGAGCCTGGTTTTGTCATTTACTTGTTGCTTTGATTGAGTATGTGAATTTATTTCATATATAACTTTCACAACTAATAACATTCTCGGTTTTTATCAACAGTGGAATTTTCAGCAAATTTATCCCTCTTTCTCACTGTAATTTATCACTGAACATGCTTTTCCTTACATGAATCTCTTTATTATTCAAAATCTCTATAAAGATAAGAATGCAGTTTATTTTAGAGATTGTTCATCAATTTTGCTCCAAGACTATTACAAAGAATACTGGCTCACCATAATTTGCAATTCATGCTGCTTAATGGATCGCATCACTCACAAGTTTCTGGTTCTGCTTCTTGTTTATTTCCCCATTAAGAGACTTATAAGCAGGAGCTGAAGCAGAAGCAGACATGCATTTCCCCACTGCTGAGACCTAGGGAGATACTGTCCTACTAGGCTCCTGTCTCATTTTGAGAAACTTCACAGTGGAGATTACCAGCCAATTCCCCTCATTTTCTAAGCTGATGTGGACCCAGGTAATAAATTTTCTATGAGCAAGGGAAGTATTCACCCATGAACAAATTCTTGTTATTGAAGTAAATGAAAGATCATTACATACATCAGCGACTTCAATATAAAAACCAGCACTGGGCTAGTTAGTGGTGTAACTGTAGAGAGCAGCATGGGCTGACTGCTCTGTAAGGGCAGAGGAGCCAAGAGCCGGGAGCCAGGAACCGTACGTAGTAACAGGGCAGTGGCTTTGCCAACACAAGGCAGTCCCACAGCACTCAAATGAGGTGAGCAGAGCATATCCAGCTATGGGAACCAGGGCTGGCTGGGTCCAGATCCTCAGATGACTCTGTAATGAAGAGGCAATTCCAAGGATTAGAAAACAGGAATAGGAGCTGCAAAGTCAGGGTCAGGATCAGGTCTGGTGACTGCAAGCAACACCAGCCTCAGTTCAGGGATCATCATGCAAGTCCATAGAGAGGAGGTCATTTCATATGTGAAATTATCTAACAAATCTTGTATCAAAAAGTTATGGATAAGTTACATGTAAAACCATATTCCAAATAGGAATATGCAGACCCCAAAGTTCTGATCAGTTTTTTAAGTTCTCTAGCTCTTTAAAGAGTCTAAAATTAATAGTAGATCTTCATAACACCTTAGCATATCTGCATTCAACTAATGAAGATTTCCAAAGTGCAGATAGTGTGGGTGAGGAAACTTCTCAGAGCTCTTTGTAACCAGCAGGATTATAGTTGGTTTTCATAAAGGTTAGTAAAGCTGGGAAAGCATTTGTAGATATCCGAAGTCAAATCATCTTTCTGTCCTCTGTTTTCAAACTTATTTAATACACTACAATGTGAATGATCCATGTTGTTACATTACAACTATAATAAGCAGTCATCTAGATTGTGTGTGTTGGGACACTGGGTTGAAGAGTGAACAGGTCTGTGGAAGACAGACATTTGTTCTATGGTTACACTTTGCACTTTTGTAGCGGTTTTTATTGTTTTATTTTTTTAATGGCAATTAATACCTATGTCTGATTCAAAATCTTTGCAAAGAAACTGTAGCTTCTATTGTATACAGTGATGATTTTATTTTCATTCTGTATCATATATTGTGAGAGTGATAGTATATCTTCACTGGAACTGTGAGAAAACATTCAGAAGAGATTTCTTCCTCTTTTTCTTTCCAAGTTTCCTTCACAGTTCTGTTTTTTCAATTAACATAATATAGACATCATTAATATTTATATTTTAAAGACAACCATTGTGATCTATGTGTCTCTGGCTCAATAATATGTGGATTGTGGGTTTTTTTAAGGCAGTAGAAATGGAATTTAGAAACAGATCTGGATTAATAACTAATAACACTGGCTACACAATTCCATTACTTTGCAATTACCTTAGAAGAGAGAGTCCATTAGACTGGTAGGTACATCCTGTTTAACATAGGCTCAGAGGAATATAACTTTCCTCCAGAAGAAGAAGAGTCATATTTCATATAATTTAAGAAAGAAAACAAAGGAAGAAAAGTATAATGAACATTCTGCAGTCTATACTGAAGATTAAGGGCTTTTCACCCCAGTAAAACTAGTAGTTTGTCACATAAAATTCAGTTCAGGTTAGTGAAATTAATATTATAGAGCTTCCATCAGAAAACTGGTTAATAAAGAGCTACTTGGTTTTATTACAGATGCAGAAGACCTTCACTTTTTCAACAAGGGAGGTTTAGTCTGGGTCTGCTATATAGTCATCTTCTCTCTCCCCCCAGCCTCTCTTTTATATATGTTCTAGAGTAGTGATAATCTGTAAGGCTGTAATCAACCTTATGTACACATGCATTAAGCAATGAAGTTTCTACCATTTACTAAAATATTATTAACAAGGATTTTCCCTCTCTTCTTTTGAATGCCAGCAGATTGACAGAACATGTCTAACTCTGTGATTTCAAAGAAACACAGACAACTTTGCCCAGTTGCAGGTAGCCAGACAAAAGCTCTTGTCTGACAATTGTATAGTTTCATCTATATGACATCATATCCTTCTCTGTTACATCTGTATTTAGACTCCAGCCGAATCTTTATTCTTCTCTGACTAGATGCATCTGGCAGCATACAGAAGGAAGCTGATGTCTGCCCAAGTAGACATATCTCCTATATTTCACTCACAGGGTCAGATCTTAAATTCACATCCATTAATATCATTTTGGTTGGGACTATTCTCTCCTAGCTTTGGAAACCTAAAATGTAGACGTCTACAGCAGGATGAGTGACATCCTAAAGAGGATCTCTGAATGAACCATATGTGAGAATGTTGATTTCTTTTCAGTGATAAAGAGAAAATGGAGTCAAGGTGACTAGCTCAGATGTAAGATTATTACAGTTTATGGCAGCTGAAAATCTAATCTATCTTAACTATTCTTAAAAGCTAGGATATGTCCATATAAAATCCCATTGAAAATGAAATTCACAGCAGCCCATCTGTCATAATCTACGGGTAGAAACTGCTGTATTATTCTTCATGGAGTTTTGCGTTTTTATTTTTGGATGGTATGCGTGGTGTGTTTAAAGAAAACAATTGTAAGAACACAGCACAATAGGTGTTTAATTAGGAGCATCCATAATGGAGATAAATTAGGGAGACTGAATAGTATACAGAAACAACCTGTGAAATAGGATCAGAAATAATAAAATGATAAAATGGAAATCCTTTGTGGCTAATTTCCTACCAGGTGCACCTATGGTTTAAGAGGGACAGTGATGAAAATGCTATTCATTAATTGTTTCCTACAGAACTTTCTTGCAGAGTCAATCACCATCTGGAGACACAATTAGTTTTTTGGAAAAGTTCCACAGATATGAATAATAGTAATAATAACAGTGCATACTTATACTGAGTCTAACTTTTGGGAATCACAAGCACTTCATAAATACAGTGAAAACTTTCAAAACCACAGTAAAGAAGTTTTATGATAGACCTAAGAAGTCTTGTGGGTCAAGCAGAAAAAACATTATATTTCTCTGTTAAATTTAAAGTAACCCTTGAACTGTCTGAGATTTACATGGACTTCTAATTAGAAGGTTTTAGCCAGTGAAAACCTCCATTCCAAGGAACAGAGTTTGTTCTTCTCGGAATTGTTTGTGGTGTTTGACAAGTAACGATTACGGTTTTTTATTCAGTGTCCAAACTGAAGGTGAATAAACTATTTAGAATGACCTCAAATTAATGTATTTTTTAAAGATTATAGCCAATCAACAGAGTATATCAAATGAGACATTCTGACCAAACTGAAAACTGCTTTACAGCACTTCCAAAGAAATTAAAGTTATGGGGATGTCAGTGTTGTATCAACCTCCTGCTTATTCCTTTTTTTGCTGGTAGTCCTCGAAGGATCACTATATGAAATATGGATGATCTGTACGCAGGGTTTTTTTTTTTCTTAATTCAAAAGAAGACCTCAAAATCTCACAGTTTTCACAAGGACATGGTGGTTACAGTGTTTGATCTATTACCAGGATATATTCTAAGCCATGTGATGACCCTCAGAATAACTATTTTAGGAATCTGAAGCTATACACACTCTTCAATAATCATAGGAAAATTGCTGTTCTATAATTATTTATTTATATAATTTGTTAAGTTATTTAATTTCACTCCTTTCCAAGTACATATTTATATGACTCTCACTGATGTATTGTCTGAGTTGTTTCCTGTAATACAATAAGCAAAATGTTCGCCATCTGTCACATGTGGCTCATTCTCAGCATAGGAGGAGTGATCTATGATCGTAACTGTTTTGTGTTGGCAATGTTTTGGGTTTTTTGATTTTTTAAATACATTCTGCTGTATATTTATCTTAGGAAAAGTAGTTTAAAGAAGAGTAATCTTGGTCTTGGAATGAAACATGACATTTCCGGTTTAGATCCTTAAAAATAGTAATTCCTAGAGTTGGTTTTAAGAAAGCTTTGGATAAAGCTTTGTTGTTGCTGGACAGTAGCATAATGGTGGTTTAGAAATCCTTTTTACATCTGAGAAGTAAAATTATCAACTGTAGTCTTTATTCAGGCACTTCAGATAATGTTTCAGAGATTATAAACCTAGGTCATTAAAAACCTTGGGTATAATATCAGAGGCTGTGAATATCTCTGACGAGGTGATGTCACGTGCTAGGAACCAGGTCTAGTGTAATCCTTGTACAAGAAAGATGCATACCTATCAGAGCATGTTTGATGACTTTGTGACAAAGTTTGCTGCATCATCGACATGAAGTGAAACATGAGTTTCAGCTATAAAAACCCGTCCCTGATTTCCCCAATGAACACTGTGCATGGCCCATCAGAAATCATACAGGTTTGTTTAAAAAGTAGCATGATCTTTTACATTTAGTGTATGAGATGGGCCGTGAAGCCTTTGAAAGGCAGCTTTTACAGATGATTGTACACTCAATGGGTCATCACTTAAGTCTTGAATAGACAAAACCCTTAGGATTTAGCTATAGCTAGAGTTATTCTTGAAAATCTAGTTAGGTGAGTGTTAAGAAATGAGATGCATGGCTTCATCAGTGAGAAGCTAAACAAGCATAATGCTGTTGCATCTATACTGTCTCTGCAAGTCTTTGTCATCTGCCATATGGATTTATTAGGTTTCTCAGAAGTACCTCAGTACTGAGAGAGTTAAACAACAAACCTACCTGTCTAAAAGACATGGGGAAAGCTTGGGATTTCTTCAGGTTCAAAAAGGACTGATGGAGGTGTGGGGCTGGGAAGGAAGGGGAGACATTCTTATTTAAAAACTAATTCAGAAATGAGAACCTATTCTGGAATCAGTGAGAAGAAGCCAAGAAACAAATAAATAGAGGGAGAACTGCAAACCCCATATTTTCTTAAATCTTAAAAAAAAAAAAGGAAATCAAAGTAAACAATAAAAAAATACTACTCCAAGATAAATGACAAGAGAATGTAAAAGAACAAAGTGGGATCAATCATTCAGAGAGCCTCTGGCTGACACAATATACTGTTGAATTGTTAAACTAATACCTTTTTTATGTTTTAAAGGAGATTGTGTTGAAAATGAACAATGGCAAGATGTGTGGGGGAGGTGATGGAGTGGAAGTGAAGGTTGCCATGTCATGGTTAAAATTAAATCTTAAAAGTAAAATATCCTTAAATAAGAAGACTTGGACAATGTGCATCCTAGAGTTCCAAATTAAATGGAAGATGAAATTGCAGGTTTGGTTCAAAGAGGGTTTTAGTAAATGTCTTAAAAAGGATAACAAACATGGTGTCTGTGCTTAAGAAGAAGAGAAAAGGTTCTGTACGCTTGAAGAATAATAGTCTGACTTCAATTGGTATATATAAGAAAGTAAAATTTTTTGAAAGAGAAATTCTCAAAATGAATTGAATAAAGCTACACTGATTATCTAGAAAACACAGCTGACACTAATTTTTTTCTGTTTTGTAAAGCAAAATACAGTAACTATTTTACATACTAAAGAAGGAAGGTGTCTTCAGTTTTCCTTTTTTTCTTTTTTGCATAAACGTCAATTAACTTACAACATTAAACTGGTTGCATCAGGAGTCTATTAAAGATTTAGTTACCTTCTGTGGTGAACATTAAGAAGTTATTACTCAAATTCTGTTTAAACAGTTAAAAGGCATTAAAATGTATAGGAAAGATCATTACATATCATGAGCTAATTTTCTAGCGAAAGCTTAGCAAGTGATAGATTGTTTAAGCCTCTCAAAGGTTTTAGTTTTGTGCTCAATAATTCAGAGATGAGAGTGGGGTTATGTTGATTTATAATTTGTTACCATCAGTTTTTCCCAGACAGAGAATGCTATAGTACAGTATCTGGCCTTATTTTATGTTTGCTTTCATGTCGTGTTCTTCACACTTGAACCTGAAAGAAAAATAATAACTCATCTCCAAAACTGACCCTGCTCCAAGCACAGCTGAAATTTCTGCTCAAATCACCTGAGAAATTAAAAGAGGGTTTTTTTCCTCAATTGTTTCAGGATCTTAATTTTGCAGACATCTGTAACTGTTTTCATTCCACAATGAGCAACTATTTTTTAATTTTAATTTTTGTTATTGTTTGGGGATTTTAAATTTAATTTTTAACAGAATAGTTTGGTATTACTTTTTTGTATAAAACATTGTTGGGAAGACCCAGATGTGGGAAATAGAAAATGTGTATTTAAGGTTCACTTTAATCTCATAAGTTTTTACGAACAGTTCCCAAATTTTAAGAGACTCTGATAAACCTGAATCCACTGTGGTCAAAGATATAAGATTTGCAAATTCAGAAAACCTGCAGAAGCAGTGTAGAGTCATGATTACATCTTCAACTGGAAAAGGGTCTGTGTCAGTATCTAGGCCATGTTATCTTATTATTCTTATTACTTCCATGCCACATTTAATGATATAAATCTCTAGGGGGGTTTTGTTTATGTACCCATAATTTGCACAAGAAGGGCCTTCCTCCAGGACCACTGGGAGATCAAGACCATGTCATATAGTTCTGGCAAAGCGATTTCCTTAGTCTTTCATTAAGGTTTTAATTTTCACAGATTAATATAATCTTATGATGCTTTAAGAATTTTTAATATATTCAGCCCTCCTGTGGATATTTTTTCTATTTTTAAATGTCAGGTATGATTTCATATTTTATCAATCAAACCTATAGATAGGATTTCATTTTAAAGCTTTTTTTTCCCCCTCAATCAGCTCATGAAGTTAATATTTTTTTCAGAATAACTAATTTAAAAAAAAAAAAAAAACCCTCATGTTCCATTAGCTAGTCTTAATAAGATTATCTGCTTCACATGATAACTGTGAATAATGTCTGCTCTAATTATAGAATGATGCTTCTTGAACACACTGGCTATGTCCGCTGTATGCTGAAAGATCAGACAGAGGTCTCTAAGAGTTCAGGAAGTCTAGCTGGCACAACCAGGGACTCAGTGCAACACTTGGACAAGATAGTCACCTGGATTTTGCAAGGCCTGTTGCTGGGTTAACAATACATTAGATGACTAAATCAGGCAGCGACCACGAGGATGCAACTGCACTGTTTCTTGGGTTTATAATAAAATGGTAATACATTCTGCGTCCATTACACGGGGCAGATGTTTCCATGCCATACCATTTACAGTATTACTGTGTAACTAATCAAATTAACACATTACTATCTCTCTTGTATACACCCTTTTCCATGTCTTGTTCATTTTACAATCAACTTTTGCTTCACTGATCACTGTATTACTCCCATATTAGTGAAAGATGACTATGCATAAATGCAAACAGCTAATTAAGATGCCAATTCAGGGAGCTCAGTAGTGCGATATGCATCCAGTGTTTTATAGAATAACCCACTGCACATTGCAAACATGTTTTTTGAGTTCCTTTTTTGTCTGTAGTTATTTACATCTTCCAGACCTCCTGTGGAGTCAAGTGTAAGGGGAAATGCATCTTTGGAAAGATGTGAAAGAACACCCTCCTAAGAAGCACCAACATTTACTGTCAGTCTTCTGTCCTTTGACCCAGGGGATACCATCTCATTCTTTTTCACTCTTTACCATATGTGGACAACCTTTGGCAACTAAAGAAGACATATCAGTGCAAAAACCCCACCCTGTGACGCTGCATTCCCTGATCCTCAGAAAGCAGGCAGAAACAGCATTCCTACAGCCACACTTCTGAATAAATGTTCTTCGGATGAATAGGCTGGAGATTCAGTTTTCTGGATAAAGATAGGGTTAGCTGTTTTGAAATCTTCAGAAAGACTTCAGCTATTCCATTTGAAAAACGAATAATGGGAAAGAACAGAAAAAATGTGAAATAAAGAGATTTCCCTTCTCTTAGGAATATAATCAGCATACACAGTGCAAAAGAAATTCCAATTATGCATCAACAATAACATTAGAAAGACTTGAGTAATTAAATGATTATTGTATACAGGGGTTTCGATGGGATTTGTAATTCACAAAACTTTTAAAATTATTTAGATTCCTAAGGTGGAATAAGCAAAACTTGAAAAGCAAATTGAAAATCCCATTAATTGTTCCTGCTAGCCCTGCACCTACACAGGCATGTGGCTGGATCCCTTTGCAACTGCAGATGTTTTAAGACAAAGGACATCTGTAAAGAATGACTGCCAGAAAAACACAGTTGGGTTGGGAAGAAGCATTGTCTATTCCTGTGGTATAAGCCAGGGAATTAATGAAAATCTCAGAGAACATTTTAAAAAATATCTGACCCTATAATAAACCTTCCCTTGGCTGCTAAGAGTTCACTTGGGGCCATGTGCTGCCAAAATGTTTATTTGATAGTTTGCTGCCTATTACATGATAGTTTGCTGCCTAGTTATGACTGAATCTTGTAATTTCAAACACTCTAAATATTATAAACTTGACAGAAAACTCATCAAAGTAAATAATGGGAATTCCACTGACTTTCATCATAACCTGTGTCTGGTAGTAAAGACCTTCACAGTCAAGCTCAAATATGTTACAACAATCAGTTAATCATGTGATCATGTTTGCTGTTTCCATGTCTGGCTGATCTATAAAACCTATTTTGATTAGATACATTTTCCACTATCCCAGGTTTAGACTGAAATCTATAATGTCCTTCCAAAGGACTTTCACATATGTAGGTTTTTGTAATCAACACATTTTTGCTCATCAACTGTTACAGTAACAGGGAATATTTCCTCTGCATACAGTAGATATCAGATGTGATCTCACACATTTTGTTATGACAATAGATGTATATAATGCAATAGGTATAACACCTGTGTCTGTGTGGAACTGTAACAAAAGAAAAAGAGGGGTTAAAAAACTAAATTATATACCAGATTAACAAAAATAATTAAAATAATTAAAATAGGACACTTAGAGATCACTGGAATCTATAATCCTACTGGAAAGAATTTAACAATCCTTTATTAACCAATATGAAATGTTATGATGGTACCATTAAAATTTTAAGGGAGAGTCCTTTGTTGCATAGAAATCATCCTTGCAAATACACTTGTCTTCAGAGAATCTAAAGGGCCAGAGACTTGTAAACAAAGAGATTGGTAAACAACAAAGTTACAGCAGCCATTATACCATTGAAACACAGTGACATAAGGCAGCAGGAGGAAATTTCACTGGATATGCTATACTGGTACAAAAAAATTAAGGGCTTAATTCTTCCCTTAGAAAGTCTTGGAAACACTTCCACTGACTTCAGCAAGATACTGCTGGTGGGGGACAATTAAGGAAAGAGGAAAACTAGATTTGAGGCTTGACTACTTGAAAACTTTCATCATCACTTAATTTTTAAAAAGTACAAAAGCAAATGGCTCTTCTAGAAAGAATGAAATGAGCTGATGAAAGTGCCTGAAGTCTCTTACCACAGTTTCATCTGAAACCTTCATACAGAAGAAAAACAACCATCTATTTTGTAGCTTTACAGGAATCAGAGCTTGGATGATTGAGTTTTATGATGATTTGAGTTTGCTTCTTTCAGTTATAACACTAATTACAATTTGGCGACCGACATCATTGATTAGATAACGCCACCCAAGCACCAGTTCTTAATGATGCAAAGCGGGAGCCTCAGAACAAAATTGTGTTTTCAAAAATCACTGTGCTCACAGGACCTGTATAAGATTACCTTGCCAGTCCCATCTTTTGCAGCTTGAGGACAGCAATAATGTTTCTTTGTTATTGTAATATGGAGGAAAGAAGAGAGAGAAAAACAGAGGGAACTATTAGGCTGTATTTAGAGGAAGACACTGTAGAGGGACTTTGGTGAAGAAAAGCAATAGAGAAAAGTATTGATGCAAAAAAAAATTGTTCAGACAACTTGTGATCTTTTGATCAAATGTTTAGGAACATTATACTTTAATTTCTACCACCTCACCGGCTCAGCAGACATAAGCAATTTATTCTTTCCCCATCCTTCTCTCAAATCTTCAAAAGAATGTATAATAACTCTTTATTTCATTGCATGTCGTCACGACTCGGACTGGAAGCCCAGAGAGTCAAACGGTTCTGTGATCCCCTTGGGTTAAATTAAGGTGCAATGACACCAAATGACTAGTTAAAATGTTTTACTTGTGGCAGAAATAACTTAAGGATAACTTAAGTTTCTACTTGTGGTAGAAATAACTTAACTTAAGGATAATCAGCAATGTGATCTCTTGTAAATCTATAAGAAAGAAAAGAAAGAAAATAAAATAAAAAGAAAGGAGATAAAGAGAGTCAAGGATATCCAGATCACCACCCAAGGATCCAGCGTTGTCTCAGGTCTGGCAATCTTGGGTAGTGGGCACACAGAAAGTTTTCTGTGGCTTTTCAAATTCATCTTATCAGCTGATTAGCATACTAGACAAAGAGAGGCAGGTATTCTATGAACTCATTTCCATGAGAGATGGGCAAAAGGTGGAGCAAGGGTTCTGCGCATGCATTGGGGAGGAATGGGATACATTAACCCTTTTGTCCAACTGAGTCAGTGGTCGCAATCTCCCCCTACCACCTTTACCTTTTCTTCAGTTTTTGTTTCTTGGGCAATTATCCAGTCATTAGCTCCATCTGGTGTCTGTTGCTTATCTTTCTTATCAATCTTTTAGCTCTTCTTTGCGGCTATAGTCATAAATTAAAGTGTAAACCTTAACCTGAACATATGGTTTTACTCAGTCTACATCTCCTCCCTTCAAGGCTTATCTAAGGAATTTGGTTATACAACTGCAAGGAAGCAGAGCCATGCACCCTTCGATACACCCTGTGCTTCCCTAGGCAGATAATTCATTCCTTAGACTAATCACAAAGGCCACAATTTGTCCTTGAGGTTTTCTGTGTCAATGAATGTTTGAGGCATTACTTCCTTTAGTTCCTTACACATGTAAACAACTTAATAAGGATTGAAATAACACACAGAGCTTGGCATACTACATGTGCTCAAAGGGCCTAGGGTAATAAAAATTCTGGGCTTGGGTTGGGGCCAGCAGATGGTATTGCAGCACTATTTCATTATTAAAAGTTGGATAGATTGGCTGTTCTCCAGTTCTTTTATTCACTGTAGGTTTATTTCTTTCTGGATGCTTTTAACTCAATGCTTTTTGTAAAAACATAATTCTCAGTCATCAGAGTGAATTTGTGCACACTAAGTAAGAGCTAACAATTCTTTAGTTTGAAAACCACAGCTGCAAGAAAAGTTCAACTTCTGAGGGAAAGAAGGAACGGAGATCTACCACAGAGCTCAGAATACCTTTTAAGAAATGATGGCAGTAGAGGAGCACAACTCACACAGAATAAATATATTGTTTTCTCTTCTCCTGCTTGGAACTACTGGAACTACTCTTTTTTCTTCAAAGTGAGAAGTTATAATACTCCACATCACCTTGTTTTGAAACGCAAAATAAAGGAGCCTTCATCTAAGGAAAAGTCACAAATTTGTGTATGTACTAGTCCTCAGTGAATTTTTCTCCTAGGAGTTTCATCAGTCTCTTTTTAGAGTAATGTAAAATTTTTAACATTTGAGGTTCAGTTCTGCCACGTAATAAATATCTTGATTTATCTTGTTGTTTTCTGTTTGTTTTTTGAAGGTGAAAAATTGATCTCCATTCTCCTTGTTCCTACCAGTCATATTTTTATAAATATCTGCAACTAACAGTTTCAAAGCACTCACAACACTGGCATGAAATAGGTTTAACTGTGCAAACAAAAAATACAAAGATAGTTTGGATTCCAGAAGTTGTATCATTGCTTTAGAAAAGTATCAGACTCTTCAGAAATGTCTTTTTAGGGCCAGTTAAGAAGTTTGAAAAAATGTAGGCTCCAAGATTCTCAGAAACAGATAATATGAAAAAATATAGGTGGTACATTAAATAATAATATATGTAGTGTAAGGTTAGGAATAAAAACTAGTTAGCCATATCTGCAAGAGATGTTATATGAAGAAAAAAAAAGTTTGTGGTAGACTGTGTCAGGAAAAACCCAGAAAAATTTCTAATAACATATATATTTCATGACAGAATACTCTGTCCCAAAGCACTGTTTCAAGTCAAGAAACAGGAATTAAAAATAATGTATTACTTGTTGTTACAGAGATATGATGAAGTGTAAGTAATAATTGAAATACTAATAGAGGGTTTCCCTCTGGGCTGCACATCACTAGAGGCCTTTTTCTCTTCTGAATATTACAGTCTCACTAATTCCTCATGTGCCTTTTTTTGAACTGTCTGCTTCCAAGCACATATTACTGCTGCTTTGTCATCAGTCTTTTCCTGACAATTCTTCTGTATTGCTCCCTCTACTATCTTCTTTTCTTATATTTTCTTATGTCCATACTTCTTCCCAGCTAAGGACACTCCCACTAAACTTGATGTGAAAGGCAGAAGGGGTTGCTCTGCTCCTCTGAGAACTCCAACTCTCTGGAGAGTGGAAGTCTTTTTCCCATAGTTTTCCTTCAGAAGTTTCTTGCACATATCACAGTAGATACCAAATCACTTCCATTCTCTCCTGAAAAGGGTCTAGATGGGCAATAAACCTCTACTAACACCACACAAGAGAACAGAATAACATCTATTGTGAGAGAAAATGAACCTCAATGTAAGAGGATCTCACATTCATTCAAAATAACAGGATACCAGTCCATTTACTTGAAAACTCACTTTAACTCAAATTTGTAAACACATGTTCCTATATAACAATGGGAGGCATTCATCCTAATCCTCTGAGGAGACTGAAAATTTATCAGTTACTTGTATTATTGGTGTTTTAATGCAATACATGTCACAAAAGCTTATCTTTTCATTTCGTATTGTCCTCCTTATTATGTCATGCTTCATCACATAATGTGCTGTCAACAGACATAGTAACAAAAGACGAGCTCATGTGGTGTGACAAGATGGGCAGAGGTCACTTTGATACTACATGATGTAGTTTTCCAGAATGTGTCAGCGATGTCATAGTCTTGACATTTTTAAGCTTTATGCTTTCATATAATTTTATGTAGTTCAGCTACCTCTTCACCCCCATATTTAGTGATATGCTGTGTACCATTTTGCTGTATTCTTATGAGATGTCCAAAATATTTAGACTTCTCATTTATAAGGTTCAAGGTGCAAAAGTCCCTCTAGTCATTTGAGACTCTTCATGAGAATCTTTAAATACTGGATACAGCAGAGTTTTCAGAATTGGCCTTGTATCTTGTATCATTGTATCATTGTATCTTGTATCATTTCTTGCAAATATACGGAGTAATTTGCATTACTCATATCTGTTGATTTCTAGCCTTTTTAGCCCCATCATCTATCCAAGAATTAAAACTGCACTAACCTTAGGATCTGGTTATAGGCATTTTGATCATGTCACTGCCTTTTTGAAGATGCGGCTAATTAATTTTCTTCATTTTCTTATTACTCTGCAGTTCATCATTAAATGTATCACCTATAGTGTTTCCATAAAATGGGAAGAAGTTATCTTTTTGTGACAACTGAGCATATCTGAATTTAATAAATTAAAAGTTCTAAAAGAAAAAGTCAGGTTTCTTTAAAGGAAGAATAGATATTAGGTAGTGGTTCAATTATGCATCTAAATTCAATGGAAATCTTGATTGCTCTTCTGTTCCATGGAAATAGGAATGAGTTGGGTAGACACTTTCAAATGTTTCTTTTTATGCATTTGTTGTTACTGCTCTCTAGTCATGCTGCTAGAGAGGTACTTGAGAGAAAAGAAGGTAAATAAAATCAAGAACCACCACTCAAGAATATAACCAAGGAGAAACACCTGTTTTCAGTTGTGTGATCATTACAAGAATGGGTTAATTCTGGGCTAGTTTTTCTTCTTCTAGTTACAATCTATGTCAAGTGAATAGATGAATTTGTCCCATTTTCACTTCTCATTACAAGGTTTGTCATGAAAAGTGAGTTATCACGGGATTTTATTGCCTGATATATTTGGTGAATTATGACAGTGTGCAGAGGACATTTAACCTCTTTCAATATTGTGTGGCTTGACTGATTGACTGTTCCTGGGCATGGAAGGTGGTACATGGGAATTCAGTGCATTATTTCTTTGCATACAAAGTCAAAGTTGACTCTTTTCAACAGACCAAGAAATAAAGTTAGATCACATTTAAGTGTACATCATGGTCAGGCAATGTTATCCCTGTGCATCAATCTTGCAAAGGAAAGAAAACCTAGTGTTGCCACCTCTGGATGCAGAACTGCTTAGCATAATTAAAACAATTGGCCTGTAAAAGCATTCACTTTTACCATGCCTGAGTTCTGACCTCCAGGATGTGTTTCTTTAAGATACATTTGGTCCTTTGTCTCTGTGTTGAAAATGTTAACAAGCACAGAGGGCACTATTCCTCACAAGAAACATTGTCATTTTCTGTTTTTCTGATAAGGTCATATGTCGAGAGGACCATCACCTTCTACTTTTCTGTTATTACCAGGATACTTCCCAGAACATTATCCAATTATAATAACTAGGAAAGAGACAGCAGACAGTAGATAAAATGTTTTGGCAGGCTGTATATTTTGTTTTTCCCCTCTCACTCATCTGCAGCTAGTCTTACTATATTTAATACACAGGGAGTGGGGAAGGAAGGATTGATTTTACTTTATAGATGTTCAAGGAATACACATTTCCTTATGTCATACATTACAAATATTGCCGTATTACAGATAATCCCTTCTCTAGAAAACTACTACTAATAACAATAATGGCCATTATGTTAATGTTCTCAACTTAATATGCATGTAAGTCATAAATATCTATTACATGTTGCTAATAATCAAGTTACAGGACAGCCATGAGGAATGCAGTCCCAATATAACTGAAGACACTGAAGTTGCAGAGTCACAGAAATGGAATGGAAGCACACCACACCAGTCAGCACTGACAGAGGAGATCAAAGCCATGTTGATTCCTCAGTAAGCCCACAACCGGAACTATGTTACTTACATAGAATCTACCAATACTTGCAAGATGGTAGGTAGCATTATCTTAACCCAGCTTTGCAAGTCCACATGAAAGACATGCATAACCTCCTTGTCTGTCTGAGGAACTGCAAAGCAGTTTCAGCTGCTACTCAAATATAACACATACACGTGAAGTACAGGCTGAAGTAAATATATAGTCTAATATATATATAAAAGATATATAGATACATACATATATGCACATATAATATAATTTTAATTAATAAATATAGTGGAGACCTTGATCTAATCTAATACCAGGGAATGAACAGGGGACTTCAGTGCTGGAAGCATGAACTACAATGAGGGATGAAGAACACAGGAAAGAACAGGCCCCGTGGTCTGTTCCCTGGCTCTGAGGACCACTGCTATGGCTCATGAAAATCTGGGTCTTTTAATCAAGTAGGACTTTATCTGAAAAATTGACAGGTCCTCTCCATCAGCAGAACTGAGCTAATGTGCTGGAGAAATCCTGCAGGCACTAGGACTGTTTAAGGACTCTTTACCTTTGGATGAGTAGAAAAAGGAGGAATATTTCCTTAAAGAATTACAGTTCCTTTGATGAGCGACCTAAAGGACATCAAATGTGCATTTTGCTCTCACACAAACTTTTATCAGTTTTTAACTGGAGAGAGTAAATTGAATGATAAGCTATCTGAAGCTTCTCAGTGGAACAGACCCATTGGCTTTGCAGGACTAAGCTCTGTTTTACTGAGTAAAAGTCGCAGAACTAAGGTCCACAAAGTGTGGTCAATCAGTTTCATGAATATGATTGTTCCAAGGAGAACCACCAGTAATTAGTCATGCAGCCTTACCCAAGAAAGCACATCATAATCTCTTTAATCAATGCCGAACAAGGGAATAGCACAGGAGAAAGTTTAGTGTGTTTTAATCAAAGGCCACAATCATCTAAATCTAATGTTATAAAGATACTATCAGTCACCAACAATACTGCCTGCCAATTTCGCACTGCATGGAGGTACAAACAAATCATGCGTAAACACTATTAACATATTTATCAAAGAATGAGGTCTAAAACCAGATTTATGTCTAGCCAAAACATTATTCCTTACATAACAATCCATTAGCTGTGCATAAACATGTTCAAGCAATTTAGATAATGTGGGTAATGGTGGAACAGACGATATCACTACCTCAGGGTAAAATGATTCAGAGACTTGTGTCACTCTGAGCTTCATGTCCAGATGTAAACTGACTATTCATAATAGCAATTAATCATGGGAAAGCCAAAGGATGGGGGATGTCAATGAAAGGTGTTGTCATATTCTGAAATCCAAACTCATCCATTCTGACCAAACAATCTTAAACAATCCTACTGCTTAGTGAAAAATGTGTAGAAAAAGATGAGAGGAGCAAAATAACTTTCTTTTGCTTTGTTTGATGTTAGAACGTTGCAATTTTTATTCCATAGCACTTATTCAGGCAGCTAAATTTGATGAAGTTCTTGGAATTACACTCATGGGTCAGCACTCATCATCTTGAAGGAGGTGAGTTATGTTATTGATATAACTGAAGAATCAGGGTCACATGCTCAGACATCTGGTGTGATGAGATCTAAAAGCACTAATAGCAATATAATTGTAATTTGATTTATGTTGCTATTTGTGTTTAATATTAGAATTGGTAAAATTCTTCTAAAGATGATTTTTTGAGGGAATCAAGAAGTTACACATTCTTAAAGCAATGTATCTATTTTGTAATCATCTAAGCACCTTTCAAGACAGTGTACATGAACTGGTTTTAGGAAGATCTGTCAGACAGATTGTCATATTTCTACAATAGTAATCTGTTGTCTTTCTTTTTGTAGGGAAGGGTTTCATAATCCAATTTTTAATTACCAAAATTGTAGTCCTTTTATGTGAATGCTTTTGGATTTTATTTTTGATTTTGACCCATGACACACTTAGGGAGTGAATCCTGGCCAGGATCAGCAGGAATAGTTAAACATTGCCTGTATAAAAATTCATATGCTGTCTGTAGAAACCATGTCCCAGGGATAATTTTCATCAATGTTCTTTGACTGCAGGAGGAGGAGTGTATATGCGTGAAGCTGCAGTAAATGTGTTTCATATTACATAGCTGACTGACTGCTGTCTCTCATTGAATGTAAATTAGACTGCAAAAATTATAAATCAGGAACATTTTCTGAAATATAAAGTACAGCTCCGAAGAACTGCTTAGAACTGATTTACTAGCAGTGATCAGGGAATAATACTAAATTATTTTTTGCAGTTGGGTCTTCATCAAGGGCCAGATTCAAAATTGCTTGGATTCAATAAAAGAACATCTTCTACTCCTTCATCAGATATTTCGTTGCACTTTGGTTTAGGCCCCCGAAATTTTATATCTGCCATCAACCAGGGGTTTAGCATCTCAACAAATGCCCTCAAACTTAGGGTCTTCCTTCTCTTTTTTATGTTGTCCTGGCAAAGAAGCAATATTTTGATTTGATTCTGATCTCAAACAGCTAAGTGGAGCATGTTTATTTTCACAAACACCATGCAAGGTTTGGAGGCGTCCTTCAGGAGTGTTGGCAGTCCGTGTACCAACAGTATGAAATTGCACTGAAGCTGATCATTAAGCAGCCACACTGTAACCAGGTCATTTACCTCAGTCGTATAGGAAGAATTTGAAAAAGAATGGTGATGTAGTTTATTGTGAAAACTGCTCAAATCCCAAACATTGATGAATCCTGGCTTCTATGTTCTTTCCAAAGTCAGAAAGTAATATATTTTCCCCCACTTCTTGGACAATCGTATGCCAGACTCTAATGTTTATTGATCACCATTCTTTTATCACTTTCCCTTGACCATTTGTGTCCGTAGTTATGCATAAGGGCTATTGATTGGGTAGTAATTACCCTCTAATATAGGTCATCTAAGGTCACCAGTACAAACTTGCCCTTCTTGATTTTTGTTAATTTAGTTTATTGGGATTTTGTTTTTCTCATTTTCAGTTTTGGAATTGATTTCCTTTTTTTGCACCTTTTTACATGCCATGCAATATTTAAGTTGTTTACAAGCTGTGAAGAACCTTCCACTTTATTAGTTTGAGGAGGATTTATTTCCAGTTACTATATGACAGTTTTCAAGAAGATGATATATGTGATAGACAGTAAACTGTTTGTTCATCAAATTCCATTGAAGATACTGGGAGCTCGTGACATGTTATTCCACAAACTATGTTGGCCTAAGCTTAATCTTAACTATTACACTGTGTAACGACTAACTGACTGTAAGTGCTTATCTAAGTTGAAATGCTGAAGCAAGGACTCCTACTAGGCAAAAGACTGAAAAGAGGGAGAAAGGGGAGAAAGACAAAGGGAAGAAGAAGAAAAAAAAAAAAAAAAAAAAGAAAAAAAAAAAGGGGGTAGTGTCTATATTCTGTAAGATATAAACAAAGACTTTGTGAGCCACTCTCAGGAAAGTAGGAAATACGAGAAGCTGGTGACGTGAGGAAGACCCGGATGGAGCGATCCCCTAGCTGCAAAGTGCGCAGACGCAGGATACACCTCTCAGAGAGACCCGATAACGGAAGGCGGAGGATATAAAAAAAGACGGACCCTCGGGAAGTGGGTGCGTGCCGTTGGTGGAGCAGGGACTCCCCGGCCGCCCAGCGCTGTTTTGCTTATTGCCGCTTGCTAAAATAAATAGTTGAAATTTAATTTGTCCTAACTTGCATCATTTTGGCAAGATAGTCTATAACAATATATATTTTTCTGGTAAAATCTAAAGTGGAAATAATTAGTGTAAAAAATGCAACATATTCAGAAAGATTGTTTTTATTTGTTACCCTTTGGGACACTGGTAGACTGCAACTCAGATTGAATCTCCTTTTCAGAATGTGTAATGAATTTACCTTCTCATAGAAGCTACTGGAGTGTGAGTAGGTAGGGTGGAAGTACATCTGAAAACATGGGTGAGAACTTTAATTCTGGTCTTATAGTCACAATAGCTGAGCCAGCACAGGGAGTGGGAGTATTAATTTACTACTGAAGTGAGGGTCCACAATGAATTATTGTGTTCTGAAGGCAAATTATTAGAGATGGAACTGTGAGATGGGGCTATTTTTTGTTACACTTGTCTGCTATGTCTGAAATTGAATCTTGAGTTGTTCCAGGGAGAGGTCATATCTTCTGATTCACTTTCACAGAATCTAACACACCAGGGATGTGATCCTCACTGAGTTTGTCTTTGAGATGACACAACCACAGAAGTTATGATAAGCAGTAATAGAGTTTATTCAGTCATCAAATTGCAACAAATGTGGGTGACATTCAAGCAGACAATTTTGGAGGCAGTAAAGCTAATCAGCTAGTATTTTGCTTTTTTATAGACTGCTGAGTTTAAGTTAATTTTCATGCCCACACATACAAAGGACATTTGTATGCACATACATATCTGAAACATCACCCAAAACTGAATCCAGCAAAACCGTTGGTTTTTTTTTTTTTTTTTTTTTTGGCTTAAAATACATACTTTTTTCTTGTATGGATTGTTTCTTTGTCTAACTCTGTGCTATGAATATGTTCACATAACTTCTGAAGCAAATGTCTCCTTCTCCAGGCTGATTATAGCAGCAATATTGGTGGCTTAATGAGTGACTAAGCAGTTAGGACATGTTTGTTGGAAAACTAAATCAATCTCTACAAATTAGGAAACACACTTCTGAAATTATCCATTATAAAAGATATCTGCCTGTCACATAGGGGAAAACAAAGCATAATTTTGTTAGTAAGCATACTTTGACTTAAAATGCTATTAGTGTTGTAAAGTTAAAAAGTTTGCAGAAAATATATTGAAATGTGTTAGATAC
Source organism: Strix aluco (assembly GCF_031877795.1). Classification (NCBI taxonomy): domain Eukaryota; kingdom Metazoa; phylum Chordata; class Aves; order Strigiformes; family Strigidae; genus Strix; species Strix aluco. The sequence goes on along the minus strand of NC_133971.1, from coordinate 90,695,075 downwards.
TTGTGTCTTTGTTAAGTGTAAAATGAGTTTCAGACAGTGTTTCATTCATTTCAGGACTGGCCATACTGCTTCATCTTTGGAAGTCTGAAATTCCCCATGGCTGTTGTTCACGCTGACCCTTTACATTGGCTTGTTGTCCATACTTGACATGGGTCAGGCAGACAGAAGCTGCTTTCCTCTTGTCAGTCCAACTTTGTTCTTTCTAATTTGTCCTTTAAGGCCATGTCATGCCTTTTGTGAATCTTTTGGACATGACAAATCATATGAGAATATGTTTTTCAAGGAAGTCCAAAATGTTGTATTTTCCTACAAAAGCTGTGAAAATCACTTCAGGTATTTGCCGCTGCTACTATGTACAAAACAAAGCAAAACGTATCATGATGCATTAGAGGTTCATATAGCTCAGTTATTCTAGCCCTAAGATTAAACTGTGCCATTTGATTTACCCTATGATTTTCCTGTCTTAAGATAGTTTTACCATGAAATAGCTATGCATGAGGAGTCACCTTCCTATAGAGCCAGACACAGACAGATGATTTTAGCTGGTAAAGAACAGCTAAACTCCTTTTGAAAAAGCACATTAACTTGAAATTCTGCCCACAGCTACATGTTTTCCAGCCCAGAACTGATGTTAGCCTTGCTATGGAAAGAAAGCACAGAATTAGTGTATGACTCTTTTCATTAGCTATCTGAATATGCCTTGCCTGCTGTTACGTAACAGTCTCCTGTGAAAACAAACCAAACATGCCTATGGGATATTTTGCAAAAAACAAAAATATTTCTGGTGTTAAATACATGGGCCAGAGGTAACAGAATGTTCAGTGTGGTGTGGTAGAATCAGGGTTTTCCATTTTGCCCAATAATCAGATGCTGCTACTTAAGTTTAGTTTCAGGACTTGATGAGCTCCAATGAAAGTGATAATATTAGTCCTCAAAAGAAAAAAGAAAAGCAGAAACTTTGGAAGTTTAGGTAAAAAAGGTAGAAAAAAGGCATAGATGAATAAGTGCAATGCTAACAGCTATTCAAGAGAAGAAAATGTCTTCTATAAAAGAAACCAGATTTTGTTACACTGAAAATATCTTCCAGTTATTGTGCTTATATACAATGTCAGCTGACATCCTGGCTGTAACAATTTTTGAAAGGAACTGAGAATCAGCCAGTGTGCCTGAGGTCAGCAGTTAGTTATTCTCTTAGGATTAGGACTGAGCTACAAAGTGGAATGTGGCTTAGCTTTCTAAGTGATTTTGAAAAAAACAGCCTACGATGGTGGCCAGCTTTACACATCTGCAAAATACAGTTTCACTGAATTGTCCTTCATGAGTTAAATTATCTTACACTTCTGTCATATCGAGAAAGCAATTCTAAGACACTTGAGGTGAGATTCATCCCACTACACTTAAGGTTAAAAATAAGTGTCTAAACAAATTTGTTGTTTACAGACCCTTTCTGTAATCAATAGAGATAAAAACATTCAGAGAGCAATTCAACCACTCCAAAAGTAGAAATTCAAGGTAAGTCATTCACATGGCACTCTTGAGTATAAAAGGAAGCTAGAGAATGAGTTGAGAATTGGTTCCTAACTTGCAGGTGGCTAGGCTTGAGAGACATTATTCAACTCATGATGTATTTTTAAAATATTCACCCTCTTTCCACCTTTTTTTTTTTTTTTTTTTTTCCCAGCTGAACTGATTCAGCCACCCTTTCACATTGTCTCTTATTGCAGGTGTGACATGGAGCCTTGTTTCTTTTAGGATTTTCCATCAGACTATCATAATCACATTTCCAAAAATCTAGATTTTGCTTAGTAAATATATATTCAGCCTTAGCTGTGAGTTTCATACAGTTAACTGCTAGAGTCTGATAACTCTTATTTAGCCAAATCTGCCACTGATTTCAAGCACCTTCAAAATTGATGCATCAGACCATATATTGGGTCCACTAAGTTCTGCTCAGCTGAAAGGCATATCGCATTCTGTCTGGTCTCTCCCTATAATTCTTCTTCTAGTTATGTTTACTGATGGAATAAGGACAGCTAGAGGACTCTTACCTGATCAGCTCATTCAGCAATATTAAGTGAACTTTGTTTTATGTTCAGACAGTTTAGCAATGATGCCTTTTATATAACTAATTTATGTCAAACATGTCAAGAGTGTTTTTTCAGATGTACTACATCCACTATGGCATCACCTAGCTGCGGTTCAGTACACAGCTGCATACCTAAGTGAGCAGAGTATTAAACATACCTATCAGGCTTGAGGCATTCTTACTAAGAGAATTCACTAGAAGCAAAGACACAGCAGCAACCCAATGTACGAAGTTTCTTGAGAACTTGCTGTAATTTCATGCATGTCAGCATCCCTTATTGCAATTT